>NC_061120.1:86788149-87062582 GCF_002878395.1 Capsicum annuum | reverse complement strand
CTTCTTCTTCTTCTTCTTCTTCTTCTTCTTCTTCTTCTTCTTCTTCTTCTTCTTCTTCTTCTCCTTTTCCCTCTCCTTCTCCTTCTCCTTCTCCTCATTCTCCTTCTCCTTCTTCTTCTTGTTTCCTTCTTCTCCTTCTCCTTTTACTTTTCCTTCTCTTTGTCCTTCTCCTTCTCCTTCTCCTTCTTCTTCTTTCATACAAACAATGACATCCAAGAACTCATCAATCGCAGCTAAAAATAATTTATTATTTTTCACATCTCCAAGCACAAAATTAATTGGTTTCGACTTCAAATTCATCAAAAATTTCAAAATGGGTATTGTTCATTATTTTCAACTTCAAAATTGTCAGAAATTTTAAAATTGATATTGTCCATTATTTACGACTTCAAAGTTGTCCTAAATTTTAAAATGGGTATTGTCTATTGTTTCCGACTTGAAGGTTATTGAAAATTTTAAAATTCTCTATTGTTTCTGACTTTAAGGTTATTGAAAATTTTAAATTCGGTATTGTTCATTGTTTTCGGCTTCAAGGTCGTCAAAATTTTTTAAATTGGTATTCTTCGTTGTTTCCGAATTTAAGATCGTCGAAAATTTAAAAATTGATATTGTTCATTGTTTCCCACTTCAAGGTTGTCGAAAATTTAAATTTGATGTTGTTTATTATTTTCGACTTCAAGATCATTGAAAATTTTAAAATCGATATTGTCCATTATTTCCGACTTCAAGGTCATCGTAAATTTTAAAATGGGTATTGTCCATTATTTTCAACTTCAAGGTCGTCGAAAATTTCAAAATTCTCTATTGTTTCCGACTGTAAGGTCATCAAAAATTTTAAATTTTGTATTGTTTATTGTTTCCGGCTTCAAGGTCGTTGAAAATTTGAAATTGGTATTGTTTGTTGTTTTCGGATTTAAGATCGTCGGAAATTTAATAATTGTTATGGTCATTGTTTCCCACTTCAAGGTTGTCGGAAATTTTTAAATACGATATTGTTTGTTTTTTTCGACTTCAAAATCGTTGGAAATTTTAAATTCGGTATTGTTCATTATTTTCTACTTCTAGGTCGTCGAAAAATTGTTTGCATAGAAGTAGGAATTATAAAGTTTGTAAAGGAAAAGAGATGAAAAGTAATGGTGAAAAAAATAATGGTGAAAAAATGATAAAAAGTGATAAAAATGGAGAAGAAAGTAAATAAAAATTAATTTTAAACAAAAAAAAATGTGTTAAAATACTGTTAGCGCGTGCATCACACCTTATCCAAAATGACTGGTTGTCAGGTTTTGGGAGGGGGGTTAATAATTCCACTTTAAAATAGTTCAGGGGGTCATAGGACCTCCGCAAAGTATAAGTGTGTAGTTGAGATTTGGGGTAAAAGTTGGGGGGGCTTTTGACCATTTTCTCTATTATATTTGGAAAAACTTGAGACGAATGAAAGTGTTGAATGACTAAATTTTAAAATACTACTTTCCTAACATATCCAATTATTTACATAATTTATAGAAGAAGAAAGTAAGAACTACTACATGCCAGTGTTGAGTAAAAATAAACATTTTACTTGTCCTGTCATGGTCAATATAAATAACGAAAATTCACGATGGGGTCTAATTGCTCAAGTAGTACATGAAAGCAAAGATAAAGCACCAATGGTAGTTGAGGAATAAGTAAAATTAGTGGGGATCCAAAGGAGGAATAAACAACAAAGATCAATTCCCTAATAATAGTAATAATAAAATAGCAGTTGAAAAAATAGCATGATAAATCTCTACTCAAGTAAATCTGTCTACTTAACGAATGTCCAATTTCTACAAGTAGTATGGATTACCGAAGACATTAACACAGGTAAATAAATTGTGAAATTACATGATAAACTGCTACACAAACAAAATAAAATTATTGGTTAAGACAAAACAACCTGATCAGAAGATAGGACACATTGCAGGAATATCCTTTGTAACAAAGTATTAGGTGAGATACGATTACTTACATGTACAACTGTTATCAAATTGAAATAAATACACGAATTACATGTATCTAATTAAACTTTTATTTGGTTGTTTTATTAGATTCGGATGAATAATAGCCAAGATAACCATCAATATTCGACTTTCACAGAAGAATCTACTATATTTTTCTTTGATAAAATTACTTATTTTAAACTATGTTCAACTAGTTATTTCAAACTTACCTTAAATTATATTGCTACTGCAGATCCAAAACATAGCTAAAATGATCCATTTTTCAGTAATATATATTTCGAGACAGGGTATTCACGTACAACAAACGTGCGATAAATCTAGTGTGTATATATATATATATATATGTATGTATGTATGTATGTATGTATGCGAATATGTGAATTCTAATAAGGGTCTGTAGAGCGTGTTCAATTTGACCTGAGTTCTTTTAGGCATTGTTATAATGTTTGGGTAAAATTATAAGTGATTTTAAGCACTAGATTTTAAGTCAAAAATAATTAAAAAGTGTGAACATCATAGAACTCACTATTATAGGAGCTAATTACTCCGTCAAACAATATAAAACTCACAAGTATTGGAGGTAATAACTCCCTCAAATACTAGTTTTCGAAATTACACTTTATCCAACCAAAATTGATTGTTTCGGGTACATGTTCATATATCAGTGTATCTAAGTTTCATAATTTCATATATCTGTATAAGGTTATTAAAGTAGAGAGATAATTAGGAATTATGGTAAGATGTTTGGTAAAAAAACGACAATATAATTAGTATATTTCTGCAAAATTAGGTCTGAAGAGGGTAAAGTGTACGCAATCTGTACCACTACCTCAAACAAAGTAGAGAGATTGTTTTTAATAAACCCCGACTCAGAATTGTTAAGGATATTAGGTTTTTTGATGACAAAAAGAAAATTCAAAAAAGCTTATAGAAACATGAGAATACATACCAGAAAATTTTAGTCACAACCACTGAGATACCCTTAATCTTCAACGACAAGTATTACATCAATGACACAATATAAATGTTAAGAATATTCGATGAGGAGCCAGAGAAATATTCGAGAATTGGTGAAGCCTATAATAGTTATAAGTTTGTTTATCTGTAAAAGGTTGGAAAGAAACTAAACCAAATTCTAACAGCTTGTAAACTCGGTTATTGGGAAGTTACACAAAGTCTGGAAACTAGTAAATTGATAATAAGAGAAGTTGAACGAATTAATAAGAACTAGAATTCACCGTAAACGTAGATCCGGTCAGTCGGATGTGGAGTGAAGAGGAGAGATGAGAGGAAGGAGAAGAGAGAAAAGGAAGGAGAGAGAGGAAAGAGAACAAGAACTTTGGGGTTTTTATCATACACCAAATCCAGTAGAAAAATATTAAGAAGTGAGATATTGTGCCTATAATTAATTTAAATTAGAGAAAGAATTTTAACATTTATGGTAAGAATATTTGGCTATTTAGATAATTTTTTCCTAAAAGTAAGTTAGTTCAGTCATAAGTTAAGATTTTCAACTTATGATTTTTGACTTCTAAGCTAAAAGTCAAAAGCAAATTCAAATAAATCCTATACATGAAATTTGAAAAAAGGTCATATATTTCTAAATCGTTGAAAATAGTATGTAAATATTCTCCGTTATACTTTTGAGTTATTTATATTCTTGATTCGTTTTCAAATACTTAATATGATATTCCTTCTTAAATTTTGTGTGGATGATGGAAACAAATCCATATGCACAAAATGAAAAGTCGAAGAAGAAAAGAAAAGAAGCAATCTGCACGAAGGAAATAGACAAATCAAAAAAGAAAGAAAGAAAAAGAAAGAAATTTATAAATGAAAGAAATTAAATGTTGGACATTCATTAGAATGCACAATCTGAGAAAAATAAAAATACACAATTTATATTAGATGCAATTTTTCTTTGCTTATTCAATTCTTCATCAATATACAATGTTCTTACGAAATTCGTCAAAATTCAATTCAATCGCGATTGTAGCAATCAATTTCAAGAAGGTTATACTTTTCGAGACAATAATTGCGTCACTTTTATAGGATTGATAAATAATTATCGACTCCCAAATACCCAAATGCCGCAACAATATGGGGATTTTCATATGTATATTTTTGAGAATTGAAGAAAGCAGTTGATGACTTTTTTTTTTCAGAATATAATTCAACAAAGAAGAAAATTTATTGTGATGTTTTAGAATTTTTTTGAATTTGAATTTCAGTTTCTATATTTAATCATATACCACAAAATGATAGCTAATTAATGACGTTAATTAAGGAAGAGAAAAATAGTATCAGATTTTTTTTTCCATAAATATAGGCTAGTTAGTTTTCTCATACATTCCAGCAATGTATGCGATCTAATGTATAAGTATATTTCTCAATTTTGGAAGAAAGAAAGACAACCGAAATTTTAAGACATTTATGTGGTTTATACTTTTGTTAATTATTCGTATGGGCTTCGCCCTGTTTTGCTGGCCCAGTCTAGCACAATCCATGATTTGATAAAATGGGCTAAAATTTTTGGAGCCTATTTTAGGATGAGACTTTTTTTTGTGTATTTGAATAAGCTCGTTGTCCAATGAGCTTGAGAGTGTTGTTTTCTATAGGTGCTCGTCTAGTATAAATATAAAATAATAAAAATAATAAGAAGAGTCTAAATTCAAAATCTATATATAATAAATAGAATAATGTCATCCTTTTTTTATTTTATTGTGAGATTGGAACAAAGCTAGGTTAATATTCCTAGTTAGATTGTTGTATGACTCATTAACTATTTAGTTTTCGTACTAATATCCTTATTTGGTTTGAAAGACATTACTTATTAATATGTTGACCATGTTAAAAGTAATTCAATTTCATAAAAACTTTATGTCCAACAAATCATTTATTTTTTGTAAGGTTGTACCTAAGATATTTTCAATAAAATAGTACAGATTACATATTGAAGCTGTACAATCAAATCTTTACTTGAAGCCGACGAATTAAAAACCACTAAACTTGAACTAAGACCATCAAACCAAGAAGACACCATATGCAGCTTAAATTGTATTGAAATTACGAAACCAAACACGAAAATAATTCCTATATAATAGACATTATTAGCAAAAGTTTTGGATGACTGGTACTTAATTAACTACCATTAGAATCATTTTATTTGTTAAGTTTAATACTTGATCAGCAAAGTTGCAACACCCTGTAATATTATCTTGTACGTATTTATATTGGCATTTTTGTAGTAGAATTTAAATTTGAAAAGTATTATTTTAAAACAATGTGAATCCTTGACTGTTAACTATGGATCTCTTGACTTGTGAGTAGTGACTATGATTAAATATCAAATTAGTTGGATTAGCTATGTGAAGCCTAGCTCACACTATCCATTTTGTCCTCTTGAACTCGTCTCGTTCCAATATTTAATATTGTAGGGTTCTCTAGCATAAGATTTCTTTTTTTTGAAAATATATTTTTTACTGACTTACAAATCTTTGAATAGACCGTTAGTGAAAACTGGACCTAATGTAAGCGTACTGCGTAAGCCTTAATCATCTCGGTATTAATTTAGTTTTTCTTATATGGGTCTTTGGCTTCCATTATGTTCTATTTTCCCTAAATGTGCATAAACTAGATTCCTAATGTAAGCGTACCCGAGTAAGCCTTAATTATTTAACTATTAATTTAGTTTTTCTTATATGGGTCTTTGGCGTCCATTATGTTCTATTTTTCTCTAAATGTGCATAAATTTCAATTAATTGAGATAAATAATATAGTCGTTGGATGGAGTGAAAAACAAGGCCAAGTTTGTGGGGGCTTTGGATTGTAGGCGATAAAATTTTTTTAAAATGAGATGTAGGTGACACAAGTCTTAATAATTGAGTGGAGATGACAATTACTTTATTATGGATTAAGAAAGTTGGGTAAGTTTGAGAATAGCCCAAAATTTTTTAAATTTTCACTTTGATCCAAATGTTTACCTAATATAATGGAAAACGGAGGAAAAAAAGGGCGTCTTTCTCTCTCTTCTCATCCATTGTTGTTTTCTCTCTCATAGCGATTTTTGTTGTTCATTGTTGTTGCTACTTTATTCATCATCTTCTGCTTCATTATCATCATCTTCTACTTCATTATCATCTTCATCTTCTTCTTGTTGACCATTGTCGTTGCTGTTGTTACCACTACTGTTGCTATTTGACCAATTTTTAGGTTAAATTTTGTTTCGTACATCACTTTCCACTTTGGAATTACTTCATAGAAGACTTTGGAAAATCAAATTATGATTTTTAGTTGAATTTGTCATCTGGGTAACTGCTATTATGCTATTTTTCCAATAATGGATAGAACCCGATCATGAATCCAACATAAGAGTCATCTATTTAAATAGATAAATCATCTGTTGCGACAGATGAGACATCTGTTTTAACGGAAGACTGGTATGTTGGATTCATATTTATGGTTCTATAGGCCGTAACATGAATCAAACAGGTGGGTCATCTATTGCAATAGATGATTTATCTTTTAAATAGATTAGTTATCTGGTGCAACGAGATAAATATCTGTTGCAACAAATTATTAACCTGTTGCAACAGAACTCAAACTTAATTTCAACAGACGATAAATATTTTTTGCAACATATTAGTAACCTGTTACGATAGAAACTAACTTCGATTCCAACAGATCATCGTTTATTGGAACGGGTAAGTCATCTGTCGCAACAGGTTAATTCTCTATTGCATCATGTCTTTCATCTATTGGAATCAGCTTCAAAGGTGCCTCAGTATTGTAATATCAATCCCAACAGATATATAGTATGTTGCAACATATGATTCACCTATTACAATAGATGACTCATCTGTTGAAATTAGCTTCAAGAGCGTAACATGAATCCCAACAGGTAAGTAATCTGTTGCGACTGATTACACATCTGTTGGGATTCATTTACGGCACTATGAAATCATTATTAGGTACCACTAATCGAGGGATCAATAACAATAGGGGTGGATTGTCATGGTCAATGGATCGAGAAGAGCACTCAACATGTATGGCATTGGAACGAGGGTGAAATGCTAGAGATGATAGCTATGACAGTCCAAAGTGTTGTTTTCTATGATGATTTTGTGAACTTAATCATTAGTTATTGTGGACTGAATTATCAATCAGAAGAACTTGTCATCAGCTACATACACAGCTCCTTTGAAAATCAGAGGGTACTGCCTTTCAAGATAACCGATTAGGTTTGGTTGCATGCTTATCTTAGTGATTCATCCAGAACAGCATTAAGGGTGTACGTGGTTGAAAAGATGAGGGAGAATGAGAACCAGAATATAGGAGAAGAACAACAACAATACATCTTTGATGATAGGTTGGATAATCTAGACATGAATATTTCAGATGATGATCAAGCACCTACGTCCATTGATGCGACCAATACGATCTGCAGTTCTTCTCAATTGACACAGTCTAAAAATCTTCAAGATGATAGGAACGGATTTTTTATTGGGATGTCATTCAAGGACAAGAATGAACTATCTACCACTTTGTATATTTCTTGATTGAAGAAAGATTTTAAAATAAAGAAGGTGATTAATTCGAGCAGTGTCTTTTACTTCAAATATGCTAATTTGAACTGCAAGTGGTGGTTGAGAGCAGTGAAGTACGCAAGTTTTGACAGATTCGTCATTCATAAACATGAAAAGCATCACACATGTGGTTCGGAGGACATCTCGATCCAAAATCCTCACGCCACGACAAAGGTCCTCAGTGAATATTTCAAGAGTAGTTTCCCTGATGGAAAAGTCCCTTCAATAAAGGTTATGGCCAATCAACTCCTCATGAAATTGGGCGTCTTGGTCAGTTATTGAATGTATGAGATAAAAAGTCATGACTCTTTACCTCTTTTTTTAATAGTCATCACATGCGTGCAGATGAATAAACAATGTCTGGTCTATCGCAATAGATTCATAACCTGTTGCAACATATGAATTATTAGTTGTGACAAATGGACCATATGTTAGAGGAGATATTTTGATTTCTTCCAACAACTGATTCATCAGTTGCAATAGATGGAGATTTGGATTCATCAGCTATTTTGAATGTGTTAAGATAAAAAAGTCATGACTTTTTACACCTTTTTTAATAGTCATCACATGCGTGTAGATGAATAAACAACATGTCTTGATAGGGTAGGAAGAATAAGATGCGTATAATGGATCCAATTTTATGCGTGAGAGTTATGTATTATTGATCAGTCTTCCCCGACAGACACACATAAAGTGCAATAATTTTGTGAATGCAGTTTTACCAATTAGACACTGATCCTTCAAATAAGATCCTGCATTGTACAGTTTATTTTGATAGGTGTGAACTAATAAGGATGAAAGGTTCCAAGACGGTGGTGTTGATACCCTATTACAATTTAATGACGGTCTATGCTTATATTTTTGTGTCAAGTTTGGGGAAGGGTTCAAGTTTTTGGTGACAGTGTAAATATCCAATAGTAATTGAACCGATTTTAATAATGCAATGGAATTCTTGAAAGGCCTCCGAAGCCTCGCACTGCAACAAATAATGATGAAACCAATAGAAATTCCCCTGGACCAAATTTATATTGTTGGATTACTGGAGGAGACTTTTATATAGTAAAAGGTGCTTGGGAGAATACCTGTGCAGGAAGGGAGAGGTAAAGTAGGCCATATATTATCTCAGACCTTATTTAAGAGGAAACACAAGGGAGCAAGCAAGTAAATTCTAGTGAATCTAGCCAATGAAATTGTCATGAGAAATGGAAAAATTGGATGAGCTTCAAATTTGAAAGTGTACCCAAATATAAAAATTCGTCAGTCATTGAAAAAAAGAAGAATGGTCAACAGGACTGGAGCTGGACACTTTGCTTAAGAATGTAACTAGTAAGCGTGGCCTCAATGAAGACTCTCACAAAGTGCAGGACCAGAACTCTAAGGAAGAAGTTTCGTGAGCACAGGAAATTGATACGATTGTCTGTCAAAATTGAAACCTGAACTAACAACTCCTGAATTAAAAATAAGGGAAGCCAAGGTCTCAATTTCTGAAGTCTAACTTGTATGTCATGCCTTCTATTTGTGGCTATGATCAAGTCAATGTCAGTAGTAAAAAAGGTCTGAAGTTGGGAAGAAATCCCATGCCTTGTTGTATCTACTGCCTTTGACCTGAACAGAGCCATAAATAGGAGACATGGGATGCAATTTTAACTTGAGAAATTGCCATCTTGGCTTGATCCTATATTTTTAATTCAGGAGTAGTTGGTTCAGGTTTCAATTTGAACTAATAATCTTACCACCCTTCGTACTCGCGAAGATGCTTCCTTAGAGTTTTGGTCCTGTATTTTGTGGGTTTTCATTGAGGCCACGCTCGCTAGTTGTAGTCTCTAGCAAAGTGACCAGCTCAAGTCCTCTTGACCATTCTTCTTTTTCTTCAATGACTGATGGATTTTCATTTTTAGATACACTTTCGCATTCGCAGCTCATCCAGTTTTTTCATTTTTTTTGTCAATTTCATCATCCAATTTCACTACACTTTTCTTCCTACAAACAAGGTTTGATATGATATATGGCCTTCTCAACCTCCCCCTTCCCGCTCAGGTATTCTCCCAAACACCTACTGCTATATAATAGTTTTCTCCAGTAGCTCATCCATATAAATTTGGGCTAGGAGAATTTCTATTGGTTCCATTATTGTTTGCTGTAGTGTGAGGCTTTGGAGGCCTTTCAAGAAGTCCATTCAGCCATTAAAACTGGTCCAATCACTATTGGATATTTACACTACCGCTATAAACTTAAAACCTTCCCCAAACTTGACACAAAACATGATCATAAATGATCATTAAATTATAGCAGGATATCAGCACCACCTACTTGGTCCCTCATCTTTATCAGTTCAAACTTACCAATCTTAACTGTTAAATGCCATATCTTGTTTGAAAAATTAATGCCTATTAGGTAAAGAACAAACATTCACAAAATTATTGTACTGGATATGTGTTTTCATGATAGGTTGATCAGTAATACATACCTCTCACATATGAAGTGGTTCCATCTACGAGCAGCTTATTCCTCCGAACCCATCTTTACTCTAGCCTTCAATGCTGGTCGGGCAAAAAGAGATCCAGTTTTACTTTTTTTTTATCAACAAACAAGATAAATACATTTGATGTCAAATAATATAAGAAGAAAAAGAACATTACAAAAGAGTAACACAAAATTAAGAGAATTAATAGATGACCAATCTGATGCAACAGATTACCCACTGCTCAACCGATGAGGCATCTGTTGCAATAGATAGATGACATGTTACAACAGATGGGTCATCTGTTGGAATAAATCAAACTAGCCTTACTACTAGCTTGATTTCTTCAAACAGTTGCCCCGTCTATTCTAACAGCTGATTCATCAAACTATATTGACAACAAGGCTTTTTAAGTTCTCCCAACATATGGCTTTTTTTTTTTTTTTGCATATTTTAATAAAATCAACGGTTCATTCATTCAAGACTTAAAAGACACCTTTCCTTTAATTTTCTCAATAAATATAAAACTAGTAATGGGAAAATCTTTAATAGCAACAGATGTAAATATCTAATTTAAATGACATACAAAGAAGAAGACGAGATAGAAAGAGCAATAGTGAACCATACTTGCACTATGAAAAAAGCAAAGGGGTCAAAAAATCCAGTTCAGTCAAGAAAAGATATTGATCGGTTGAGATCTGAAAGGATCCTTATTCGAAAGAAGAGATAAAAATAGTACAAAGAAAGAAAGAAAATTAAGAATAAAGAAGAAAGAGTGATAGATGAGTTGAGTCTTACTTTATATTATGGCTGAAGGAGAGTGTATTCTTCTAGATATGTGTTTTAAATATTCATTAATAACTTTTGAATTTAGAGGGGCATAAGGAGACGGTGACATTGAAAAAACCAGAAAAGACTACTCACTCAGGAGATTTTTGAGTTATCCAAGTAATATTTTTTATTGCCTTAGTATTTTAACTTTTTTTTTTATCTTGGACAAGAAATACCTAAATTGGATTAAAAATAAATGGTCTTAAAACATCAAAGTGCAATGGATAACAATTTCTGTTTGAAAATTTTCAAAGCTCGGTCATCCATCGCAACAGATGCAATACCTGTTTGATAATTTACAACAGATGTGTAATATGTTGCAATAGATGACTTAATCTGTTTGATTAAATCTAATAGAAAAGACATCTATTGCAAAAGGTTGAACATTTATTTTTATACAATTTCAATTGATTTCATAGGGTCAACTACAACTTCAATTGAGCTTTCGACAATTGCATATGAGACGGTATTGCATTCCTCCCGACTAGAGTCATCGATCGATCACTCTGAGTTGAAACAATTTTTACTACCTCATATGTTCAACTAATACCTTAATTAATTAATCTAGGACTAGGGGTGAGTTTTCATAGTTTCAACTACAACAAATAACAACCCCTATTTGATAATTTATAATAGATAGGTAATCTGTTGTGACATGTGACAATCTATTTGATAATTTACAATAGATGGGTAATCTGTTGCAACAGATTACTTAATCTATTTGATTATTTACAATATATGAGTAATCTATTGTAATAAATGACTTAATCTGTTTGATAACTTACAATAAATGGTTAATCTATTACAACAGGATGGATATTTATTTTTATACAATTTCAATTGATTTCACATATTAGACTAATACCTTAGTTGATTGATCTATGACCAGGGGTGAGTTCTCATAGGGTCAACTATAACTTAAATTGAGTCTTTTGGCAATTGCATATGAGACGGTATTGCATTCCACCCTATCAGAGTCGTCGATCGATCACTCTCAACTGAACTGATTCTTATTACCTCATATGTTAGACCAATACCTTAATTGATTAATGTAGGATGAGGTGTGAGTTCTCATAGGGTCAACTACAAATTTAATTGAGTCTTTTGACAATTGCAAATGAGACGGTATTGTGTTCCTCCCGACAAGAGTCGTCGATCGATCACTCTGAGCTGAACCAATTCTTACTACCTCATATATTCAACTAATACCTTAATTGATTAATTTAGGACTAGGGGTGAGTTCTTATAGGGTCAACTATAACAGATGGCAGCGCCTATTTAATAATTTACAACAGATGGCTAATCTGTTATGATATGTGATAATCCATTTGATAATTTGCAAAAGATAGGTAATCTGTCACAACAGATTACTTAATCTATTTGATAATTTACAACAGATGTATATATGATGCAACAGGTTAAATATTTATTTTTATACAATTTTAATTGATTTCATATACCTAAATTGATTAATCTAGGACTAGGGGTGGGTGAGTTCATAGGGTCAACTACAACTTCAATTGAGTCTTTTCGCAATTGCATGATGAGAGGGTTAAAAATTATGCATATCTTTTATAATTTTAAAAAATAATTAAGATCAATTCAGACCAAATTAATATTTTCAAAACTTGTCATTCTTTTTCAAAATACAAATCAACCCATACAAATCATCCATTTGCGAGAAAAATGTTTTATCATTTCAAATCTCGAGTTCTCGCTCTTTTCTCCTTCTTACTCAATTATACAATATAGACAACAACTACTTAATAAATTGCTCTATCCTTCACAGCTGATCAATTTTTTCTCATTTCCGATCACATAGGTGTTATTTTTGACTTCATTCTTGCTTGTATCAGTCGTTTTCTTTGTCTTCATAGGTAAAAGATTTTGAGAAAAGTTCTATATTTGTTATTTTTTCTAAAAAATTAGATCTTTTAAGTTAATGATGAAAAATGAAACTTTTAGTTGTATTATTTTCGAGAATGGGTTTACAATTTTGAGTTTTGATGGTAAAATAGTAGGAAGAACTTGAGAAAACCCTAGTTTCTGTCGCAGTATTCCATTGACTATCATGGTATTATTGGATGGCGTTTGTGGTATTTGTGGTGGTAGTGGTGGTGATGGTCGTCGTCGTCGTCATAGTAGTAGCACTGGTGGTGGCTGTTGGTAGCATTAGTTGGTGGTGGGATTTGTTGGTGGTATTTGTGGTGACTATCGGTGGTATTGGTATTCGTGGTGTTTGTCACATTGGTTGGTGGTGTTTGTGGTGGTGGTGTCTGTTGGTGTGTCGTTATTAGTGGTGTTTGTAATGTATTTTTAAAAATTTTTGCATACATCAATTGAAATATAATTTTTGTTTTTCTGTTGTTTGTAGGTAAAACGTGTCTCCCAAAAGAAAAAAAAGTGAAAGTGGATCAACGTCTGACCACCCAAAAAAAAAGGTACAGTATAGAAGGATTCGGAGGAGCTTCCTGAATAATCTCAGTTAGGGAAACAAAGTGAAGCTGAGGAGAGATATGAAAACAATATTGAGAGAGGTAGACAAGGGTCTGTAGATAGTGATGAAAAAAATAAAAGTAAGAAAGAAGAGGAATTAGAGAGTGAGAAAGAGAAAGGGGATGATCATCAACATGATAATAATGGATTACCAATGGGGCGTGAATTAATATCGACATCCCAGCATGATCCTGTCAAATCTTTTAGTATTACAAGTTTCAACTTGCGATGCCTATAAATGATAAAAAAAATAGAAGAAGAACTAACTGGTGAAATTGTACTTAAATTTCAGATGGGGAGTAAATTTATTTATTTTACGAAAATTATGAAGGACGAAAACATAGATGAACTTTGTAAGAAGAGCTTCTTTGGATGATTTCTTAAGCTGCTTGAGTCACCTGCCCATTTCCATATAAGGATGATATATGGTTTTCTCAAGCACAGGATCAAGTAAGTGGGGGATGATGAAGATATGAAGGAGAGGAAAAAAAAGATGGACGAAATCTGGATCAACTACTATAGCATGCCAGTTTGTTTTATCTTGCAAAACTTTGCCATAGTGACGGACTTGAGATTCCATCATCCAGAAGAACCACCTATCGCCAAGGGAACACCCTGCAAAAGATCCAAGGCAAGAAAATGCAAGAAAAAAATAGATGGGTTGTTTGACATTGCTCGACGTGGCTACAATGCATCAGACTTGTTGACAGATCTCATGGATAAAACCATACCGATGCAGTACAGGGAGCAATTATGCTTAGTTTGGTTTGCCCATTTGGTTATATTCGCAAGAGACGTCAACAAGGTTATAGAAGATGATTTTTTGGTGCGTGCTGGGGATTTTGATAAATTTAACAATTATCCCTGGGGATATGACAACTTCTACTTGACTGTCCAGTATTTACTGACAAAGCTATCCTTAGGGACGACTACATTATACGACTTTCCTTGGGCTTTCATGGTAAAATTAATCACTATTTTAACTCATCCATTAAGTTATATTGAATATAGTTATTATGACTTTTCTTTTTGCTTGCTTCCTATTTATATTTTTTAGGCTTGGGCATTTAAAGCCATTCCTCCCCTCCAAAAGCAGGCAATGGATTAATCGGATGAGGTTTCTTATCTAAGATATTTAGGTGGTTGGCTGCAAAGAGAAACACTAAAATTAAGGAGGCTTATCTCTGTAACCCTCTGGATGATGAAGTATGTCTTCTTCACGTAAAATAATTTTACTAAATGAAAGATATTGAATAGATGTTATATCTGGTGTAACAAATATTATATCTGATGCACCAGATGGGATATCTGTTGCGACAGATTATCCATCTTGTGCTAATCGGTGCAACAGATGGATAATTTGTTGTGATAGACAATTGATATCTTGCATCAGATTACCCATATATTGCTTTGGTTCTCTGAACCTGACTCCTAACAGACTAACCATCTACTATAAATTATGCAATAGATGTGTAATCTGATGCAACATGCTATTAATACACATACAGATCATTTGTTGCATAACATATAACCAAACAAATTACCTGTGTTGTGCAACTAGTGCAACATCTTGGTAATCTATTATGACAGATGATTGATATTTTGCATCAAATTGTCCAAGTATTTCTCTGGTTCTCTAAACCTAACTCAAATGGATTTTAACCATTTACTACAAATTATGCAACAGATAGGTAATCTGATGCAACATATTGTTAATCTATTATAGAAGTTGACTGTTAAAATGTAACCCAACTGTGAAAATTATTATATTATATGATTTAAATATATCTTTATTTTATTTCTAGGTTGTGCATCCATGGATCGTGCCTACTGAGGAGGAGTCGTTGATGACTTTTTATATTACTCTAGGTCATGATGATACTATAGCAGACCCAATGGTGTAGTTAATAAAGAAGGAATTGGTTGGAGAAACAGCCATAATAAGAACTGTTAGGCAAGGTCAGCCTAATATTGAGGCTCTTCATGACTAACCTACTAAGGCAGATCCAGGTGTTTTTTCTAGTGAAGTTGGTGTTGGTGGTAGGAATGCTTATGCTGCTACCACTCATGATGATGAGCATGTTGATTCTTAAGAAAAAATAAATATATTTGAAAACAGCTTTTTTCACCCTTACACAGGTCCCTTTCACCCTTCTTTACCCTCGTGTTCTCGTTGCAAATGCAAAGAATGCAAGGAAAGCCAGGATAAACTCTTTGAAAAAGTAGAGGCTATCTCTAAAGCTATCGAGGAATTCAAATCCAAGAGGGATGTTATAATATACAGATGGTGAGAGAGCCATACACTTCTACAGTGTTGGTTAGGAGGAAGAAAAGAGCAATAACCGATGTACTCTCCGATCGGAAATAAAAAATAATTGCAACTCTTTCCTCTAAAAAAGATGTTGAAGTTCAGGGGCTATTCAAAAAGGTGGACATATACGCAGAACATGGCACCAAAGAGAAGAGGGATCTGTGACAGGCCAAGAATGCCAAGCCAGGTGTACCAGATTACCTCAGGCCTCCCTCCCCCCCAAGACTTTCAGACTATGATAGATATGCATATGTGGTATAGGACAAGGTAAGTTTTCTTTTCCTAACCTGGCCTTCTAATCTAATCTACCCCATGAAGAAGAAGCTATGCAACAAACGTGAAATTGATTGCAACAGCTGGTTATTCTGGTGCAACTGGTAGTGGTTCTATTGCAATTTTACTATTCATCTTTTGCATAAGTTGCGTTGGATTATTGATTTAGAGAACCCTATACAACAGATGGCCCATCCTTACAATTACTAACCTATTTAAAAATTAACTTCTTATATCACAGCAGGTTGACAAAATTCTCTGCCTCATGAGGCAAAGACAATTAATGTACCCAGAAGCTTATGACGCTGCCGATAGGATAATGGACCTTGAATTATGCAAGAAGCTCAAGGATAAGTACAATCAACTCAATTCTGATGCATCATCCTATGGCACGGGACTTGATTTCTTAGTTTCTAAGTTGGACTTGGAGGAAGAAGAAATGATAAAATATGTTATGGGGGAGAGAACAAATCCACATGGAAAGAGCTGGACTGAGGTAAAGAGGATTCTTGTAGTCATTAGCGTGAATGACATACATTATCGGGCTGTTGAATCAAAGTTTATAATTGAAATGAACCTGTCGTTGACATGGTTGATATTTTTCTCCTCATGCAGCCACTAATGGAGCTGTTGCCCGTCTTGTGAGGAAAAGTAAACTGATGAATCATTTACCAAAGAAAGTATTGATGAAGAAATCATGGGATTTTAAAGGTCGAAACAAGGGCATGACCCTTCCAAAAAATGATACCGCTTACACAAGTGGCTCGCACGCTCTTGGACACATCAAATGTTTGCTGACCGACACAGAAATGGTCGAGCCAATGACCTTTCTGTGCGATAATGCTGTGGCAAACCTAAAATAGGTCTTGGATTATGGGGTACTAACAGGACACTTGGAGTCTGTGTATATAGAAGAGCCTGTGAAATAATAATTTTTTATTCCAAGTCACACTTCACTTTACTTTAAATTACATGTACATGTAGTGACAATAATTTTTTCTGATGAATGAAAGTTGAGTTTTTTGTAATGCAATAGATTGTCAATCTATTATAGAATATATTCTATCTGTTCTGGCAGATAGTTAATTTGTTGCAATAGGTTGGTCATTTATTGAATTATTCCGATGTTATTTCTATCTAATATAAGACTAATCTGTTGCAACAATGGGAAGACCTGTTAGATAATTTCCAACAGATGACCTAAATTTTACAACATATGCCTAAATCTATTTGATACTTTACAATAATTACGCTTGAATATCCATGTGCTCGACAAACACCAAACCAGTAAAAAATACACCACCATAAAATTTTTACCAATTAGGCTTGAATATCCATGTGCCCAACAACACCAAACCAGTAGTAATAATGGCAACAATGTAGTATGTTTTTGCTTAATTTTGTTTCTCTTCAGAAGCCTTGACTTTGTTCAACAAACCCAAATTACACGATTTGCTTATGAAGGGTGTCGTTCTTCATACTAATCAATGTAATCGCATCCACCCAATTTCTATACAAACAAGAACACAATTGAAAAATAAATACAAGTCAATAATTAATCAACTAATTAAATAAAAAAAATTACCTTTGAAATTTTACAAGTAAAAAACCTACGATCTGGATTTTGTTGAGTCCAAAAAGTCTTCAATAGAGCTTCATGACCGCACTTACAATATCGAAAATCATTATTACAAAAAACAGTGAAAGATGTGCTCGACATTGTCAAGCTCAGTTGGAAAAAATAAAAAAAAGATGAAGAAAAGAAAGAACAAATGCAAATAATTTGAAGAATTTAGATAGATAAAAAAAAAGATGATAACGAAGAACAAGATTTGGGAATTTAGGATTAAATTTTAGGAAGAATATGAATATATAAGATATTGGAGAAAAAAATAACCGTTGAACGCCAAGTCAGCAAAAATTTCCAACCTAAAACATTTGATGCCTATTTTATTTTACGTGTTTAAAATGAACACTATCTACTTGATACCTATTTTTTTTAGGTGTTTGAACTGAACACTATTGATGGGTTCCGCCTTTTTTATTTCGATTCATTTTCACTTTTTTACATGTAGTGATAATTTTTTATGTCCAATGAAATTTGAATTTTTATAATGCAACAGATTCTCCATCCGTTATAATAGATATTCTACCTGTTTTGACATATAGTTATCTGTTGCAATAGGTTGGTCATCTGTTGCATTATGTCGGTGTTTCTATCTAAGTCTATCTGTTGCAGCAGTAGGAAGACATTTTTGATAAATTCAAATAGATAATCTACCTGTTGCAACATATGTCTAAATCTGTTCGATATTTTCCAACAGATGTCTGTCCGCCGCAATAGATACATTATCAGTTGCAATATTTGAATCTAGTATTCTATTTCAATTAATAAGTTCAAATATAAGAAAAAAATAAAATTTATAGACAAAATAAAATAAATTGAAGCCTTAAGAAATTAGCTGAAATAAATCAACGAATAAATAAAATGTAAAAAAAAATTATTATGGGTACATATCTCAACAAATACATCAATAATTTAAGTATTGATGCCAAGGATTCCTAAGGAGGGGTAGATTTATTAGTTTGACAGACTCAAGCTATAAAGATCTACTCAATATGGACAAGTTGTTGTTCATCCGGTGCTATGAAATTCGACTTTGTGCGTCGTGGATATTTATTGTCGCTTATGTAAGGTTTTTGCGCTTTCTGTTCTCTGTATTTCCATAAAAGGAGTAGAGTAGCATATTGTCAATGTTGTTCAACAGTAACTTCTACATCCACCTGAAAAGCCAGAATTGGTCAATGCTTATCACGGAGATACAACAAAACGGAAGGGGATAACTCATCTATTGTAGCAAATCAAATAGGTCTTCCTCCTATTTTAAATTATCCTAAACAAATTGTATTTCTATTGCAATAATGAATCAACTGTTGGGATAAATTTCTACATGAGGAAGACCTGTATGATAATTTTCAATGGATAAACCATCTGTTGCAACATATGACTCATCTGCTGTAGTAGATAGATCATTTATTGGTACAAATAAAAGCGGTACGAAGAACTGTTTGATTTTCTAAAATAGACGAGACAGATGTCGCAATAGATACTTTATCTGGAGCAATAAGTTAGTCAACTGTTGCAACAAATGTATATATCTATTTAATAATTTTCAGCAGATGTGTCATTTGTTAAAATAGAAATATGTCTGTTTGTTAGTTGGAAGATATACATATTTACCTTCTTCAGTTTGTGCTGCTCTTCTTTGGACATTGTACATTGCTTAGTGCAACACACGGACAGATGAGGTGCAATTTTATTTTTTGGATGCTTGATAATGCCTTGAAAATCACTTTCCTTCTTCTCTTAGCCTTAATCTCTAATGGAGTGGATGGAAATAAAATCTTATTTGATGGAATGACACCCTTCTTAGATGACAGTACCTATACAAAAGTAGTTAATGCATTAATAGCCTTAATCACTACATCATATTTTGCCCTGCAGTGTTGACATTTGCATGCAGAACATTTGCTAGGAGAGGCAAAATCTGTATAACCAGTATGATCATACTCATAATGAATTATTTTAAATACTGTAAGAGGAGCATCATTAGCACCCACAGCAGCACCACTACCACTACCAACAGTTCTATCACCACTAAGACCATCAATAACAGCAAGCCCACACCCCAAAATTATTTTTCTTGTAATGGTTGTTGTTCCAAATAATTTAGTTTTTATTCTATCAATGACCTTAGGATCAGATAATATTTGCACAAATCGTAAAGTAAGAAAAAATAGCATCTTCAACTCTCGATTGGTCGGAACTAGTAATGGATGCATAATCTAACATAAATTATTACATATATTAGAATGATGATTAGGTCAATCAAAAAAATCATTAATTAAAATAAAAATTTAATTATAATTTTACTTACTGCATCCTTCGGGGGATTGAAGAGATCAAGAAATTTTGCATTTTTATCAGTATTGGCCGACAACCATCTCAAGATTCTTGGACAGAAAACTTCTTCCTGGTAGTTCACTTGTTGTCTCAAATAAGGAATAACTTCAAACACCCAAGCCTATAAAATAACACCAATAAATCAAAATCATTATTGAGTAAAAAAAAGAATGAGATCATAATAAAAGAAAGAAACATTTACCATGAAAGCCCATGGAAAGCCATATAAGTTGACTGTCTTTGGGACTAACGAAGTTAACAAATATTTGACAGTTATTTTGAAGCTTTTATAACCCCAAGGATAGTTGTTAAATGCCTCATGATCCTCAGAGAGCTTTATTAAACCAACACTTATGTTGTTGTTAACGTCTCTCGCCCAAAGAGTATTATGTACAAACCAAACCAAGCACAATGACTACTTGTGCTTCTTTGAAAGTCCTTTGCCTTTCAATGTTTCTATCAAATTTTTGTTTTTGAAGCTTGGACCAAAAATGGACGTCAGATCATCACGATCACACGACTTGCCCTTTTTGGGTGTATGGGGTGCTTTTTTAGGTTAGAATAGGTATAACTTGAGAAGGAGGATAAGATTTTAGTCCAATAACTATGACAAACTCCTTCCAACCAAAATAAATAGGCCTTCCATAGAAATTTATCCACACCTCATCCATCTTATCTTTGTTTTTATGTATAAAACTACGCTTGAGAAGTTCATATACCATTTTTATTTGAAAATAAGCATTGTTGTCCTCCGATAAATCAACATATTTGCAAAAGTAGTTGTCCCTAAAATAATCATCTAGTTTTTGTTCTCGAAGTATTTTTCTGAAGGCATCGAAAGATTTTTCCATGACTGACTTAACCACGAAATCAGCCATTAAATCTATGGCACCATCGCACTGCATTCACATAGGATAATGATCGATGCTGAAAGTTTTGACCAGCTCTTTAGAGGGAGAGCTATTAGCATTTGGATCATCTCTTTTGAAATATTCCTCCTCTCCGTGTTCATCATATTCTGCTCTTGATTGAGATAACGCTTGTAACGCAAGCTCATAAAGTGGTGGATGTAGCCTAGCTGCTTTATTTGTTCCTTTACTTGGACTTAATTCAGTTTCTATTCTTTTGGAAGCCATACTATCTAAAATTAATAGGAACATAAAAAAATATATTATAGTTGATTAACGCATCATTAAAAAAGGATAATAGTAAATCTAACAAGCAAAAGAGTAAAATAACAGTTCCAACATATCCTTTATCTGTTGCAGCAGGTAGTATATCTATTGCAGCATATAACAAACCTGTTGCAGGGGATGGGCAATCTATTACAACAATACAAAACATATCACTCATGTTTTAAGACAAATGAATGGTCTATGCAACAAATCACGCATTGTTGCAATATATGAGTGATTTGTTGGAATAATTAAATAACCTATTGCAATGGATAAGTAATCTATTGCCATAATACAAAATATATCACTCATCTATTGAAAAAAATGAATAGTCTGTGCAGCAGATCACACATCTGTTGCAATATATAAGTGATCTGTTAGAACAGTTAAATAACCTATAGAAATGACTGAGTAATTTATTGCAACTCTACAAAACACATCACTCATCTGTTGAGAAAGATGAATGGTCTATATAACAGATCACACATCTGTTGCAACATATGAGTGATCTGTTGGAACAGTTAACTAACCTACAACAACGACTGAGTAATTTATTGCGACAATACCGAACATACACTTATCTGTTGAGAAAAATGAATGGTCTGTGCAACTGGTCACAATCTATTATAACACATGAGTGATCTGTTGGAACAATTGTCAACAGTCAATATTGTTTAAATTTCTTCTAACATAGGGTTGTCTATCATGGCAGATGAATGATCAGTTGGAAAAATCAAGTCTTGGACATGTCCTGTTGGAATAGTTGATAGGATTTTATCCAACAAGAGGTTCATCTGTTGCATTAGATCATTAATTCGATGGGTCTTCCATTGCATCAGATGTTTAATCAGTTGCATTAGATTTTTATCCAATGCTTAATCCGTTGCAACATATGGTTAGTCTGTTGCATCAGATAGTTAAACTGTTGCATTAGATGATTAATTTGTTGCACCCGAATTATAATCTGATGGTTCCTCGGTGCATCAGATGGTTGATCTGTTGCATTAGATGGTTAATATATTGCACCAGATGGATAATCTTTTGGTTAAATAAAAAATAGTAGCACGATTTTATTCAACAAAAAAACAACAATATCGCTATTTTTACCAAGAACAAGAATGGAACAAATCAACCCAAATTATTTTTTTGTGTTTATAAACACAAACAACAAAAATCAAACTTCAAAAAATTTAACAAACAACAAAAAATTATTATTTACTTCAAAAAGAGAAGGGAAAAAATACCAGAAATTAGGGTTTTATTCAGACCACATTTCAAATTAAAGCAACAAATATTAAAATTGTTAACTAATAGTATAAGATAAGTTGACTCAAGTTCCTCATTTTCTTCAAAACTAAAAATGCCATAAATTTTTACCTATGAAAGAAGAAAAGGAGCGATGATGAATTTGAAGCTGTTGTGGCCGGAGAGCAAGGCTGTAACGTCGATTGAAGGTTGGAGAATTCAAAGCTGTTGTGGTCGGAGAGTAAGGCTGTCACGTCGATTGAAGGTTGAAGTCAAAAAGTAACTCGAAGCCCAACTATTTTTCATCGGATGTTGAAGTCACCGAGGATTGAAAGGAGAAATTTCTAGAACGGTTGTTTGGGACAGAGTTGAGAGAAGCTGTCGAGAGAGAGAGGGAGAGAGAGGAGAGAGACTGTTGATTTTGATTGAAGAGAAGAACTCAAAGCCCAATTATTTGTCGTTGAAGGTTGAAGTTGCCAAGGATTGAAAGGAGAAATTTGCAGAATTGTTGGTTCGGAGAGAGTTGAGAGAATCTATCTAGAGAGAGGAGAGAGACTGGTTGATTTGAATTAAAGAGGGATGTAGGTTGGGTTGATTTGTATGTTTGAAAAGATTAGAAGGTTTTAAAAATATTAATCATGTCCACAATTAACTTAATCAAGTTTGCTAATGATGGTTGACCATGAGTTGGTCAATGTCACCGATCCTTTATTCAAAACTGAAAAGACACTTTTCCTTCAATTTTCTCAAGTTTGTACATGCGAAGTGCAGAGCACAAATGTCCCATGAAGAGATGAGAGAGATTAGCTTTGGATCGAGGTAGATCGAAGGAGAATTGGCAAAATATTATTAGACCGTGAATGACACACCTTCAACTCACCGAGGTCATAACTTTATAGAAGAGAATGAAGGTTAAAGATTAGGGTAGATGGTTAGGTAATAGAGTGTCTTCATGGGAGATCAGGGTTCGAGTTTGGAGCATTTATCTATTACTATTACTACTATAATTAATGTGATATCATTTTCTTATGCTTCGATTATATTAGTCTTATGTTTCTTTTACTTTTATTAATTGTACTCTCAGTGCTTTTTTAAATTCCATTCTTTTATCATAATTCTTACTATTGCATGTCTTTCATACCTTGTTTTATTTAATGATATCAATTTTTTTGAGCTAAGAGCTTACTGAATCGATCTTTCTATCCCTACAAACATAGGTATTTGTGCGCACTCATTTTTTCTAGACCCCACTTGTGAGAATATATTGGATATGTTATTATTTGTTAAAATCTTTAAATCTTATGTCATACTTAAGATCATATTTTTTCAAAATTTAAATAGGTTCACATAATTTAAAATAGACAGTATATTCAACGTGAATGGTGATTATTGTTGGGTTCGAAAACCCTAACAATTATAATCATTTTTATTAAATGTAAGAAGTGCGACTAATTAAGAAAAATTATTTAAAACTTTTCATAAAATTAAAGACTGATGATGTCCGGTGTTTGGATTTTGTTTTCTTCATTGATCATACCATTAGCATAAATGATTTGCCACCAAATCCATCAGTTGAAGAAAATATTAATCGAATCATTGTACAAAATTTACTAGAAAACTCTAATCTAGTCACTTTTCACTTTTAGTATTGAATTTTAATTATATATAATTAATAGTATAAATATTTTCTTTTACTAATCTATAATCTATATTCTATTCTATATCTATATCTATATCTATATCTATATCTATATCTATAATCTATATCTTTATCTATAATTTATATAATAAATTAAAAGTGTGAAGGATCTTAAAATTATTGTTTGAACTTTTTTGTCTTTCACTAAAAGTCCTTTCTTTAGACAAAATCGTCTTTTCATTATTTTTTTTGTAATAGTTAAGTGTTGAAAATTAATTAAAAATAGTTATGATAAAATCTTTCCATAATAAGAAACTAACCTAAAATAAATCAAACTCTTAACACACCTTTGGCACGTTTCTTTTCCCAGCTAACTAAGTCTAATCCAACAAAAAAAACTCTACTAAATTCACTGTCCCAAACTGTCCAACCACCATATCCCTACTAACACACAAAAATCCAATACTACTAATTACTCCTAAACTCTAATTACCTCTTCTCACGTCACCTAAACGTCTTCATACTACTATTATAAAATCATTAACCCCACTCACGTTTTCAACAAACCTACCTCTACTACCAAATTACTCCCTCGTGTAAAAATTTCAAAACAACCACCAAATTACTCTCTCAAGCTACCCACTCTAAAACATCCACCAAAAAACTCCCTCAAATCCTATTTTGAGGGTTTTTCATGATTTTAAGTTCGTCATCTTTGGATGCTAGCTAGTGATGATCCTGTTGGAAAGGAAAAAGGAAGCTAAAGGAGAAACTAGACAGAAACAGAGCAAAAGAGATGAAAACTACTGCAGTGATCTTTTATTTTTGATTGCATTATGAATGTAAAGAGACCCTCCTTTAAATAGGCTCACAATCAAATAGAAAACTCTAAATTTAGGTCCACTAACCCACTCATTTACTGACTAGCTACTAATCTGCAACACTATCTAAACTTGCTAGAATAAATGAAACTAACTAACAACTAACTTCCTGAAGACTTGGTCAAGTATCTTTTTGAATCATTTCTCAACACTCTCCCTTGATTCAAAAATGCAAACTCCAAGTTGACCTTTAAAGAACTCGTGCTTTGCTTGAGAAAGTGACTTGGTGAAGATGTCTGCTGCTTGCTCATTTGTATCACAAGACTTCAAAGTGATTTCTCTAGTAGAAACAAGATTTTGAATATAGTGATAGCGAATATTTATATGCTTTGTTCTACTATGGAAAGATGGCTTCTTCGTCATCACAATAAAAGATCTATTATCACAAAAAATCTCAGTCGCACCAGCTGGTTTCTGATTAAAATCCACAACAAGTCTTTTTAACCAAACTGCTTGACAAGGTACTGAAGTTGGTGCAATATACTCAGCCTCTGAAGTTGATAAGGCCACCACTTCCTGCTTCTTTGACCTCCATGAAATTATTTCGGATTCGAGATCAAATAAAAAATTAAATGTGCTTTTTCTGTCATCAATATTACCTGCGTAATCACTATCAGTTAAACCATTTAATGTGAAATTTGTTACCTTAGAACACCAAATTCCACGTTCTGATGTCTCTGCGATATATCTCAATATTCTCTTTGCAGCTCCTAGGTGAAGCTTGCTTGGATTGTGCATAAATCTTGATATAATACCAACAAAGAAAGCAATGTATGGTCTTGTATGAGGCAAATAGTTCAAACCACCAACCAGACTTCTAAAATAAGTTGCATTTGCTATTTCAGCACCATCATCACGACACAACTTCTCATTGATATTCATCAGAGTAGAAGCAACATTATAATTTCCATATTGAACCTTTTCAAAAGATCAATTGCATACTTTCTTTGTAAAAGAAATATGAAATCAACTTCCCATTTCATCTCAAGACCAAGAAAGTAATACAACATTCCCAAATCAGACATCTCAAAATTTTTCACATGCAATAGTTAAATTCAATGATAATAGAGTCTCTCGAACCCATATATATCATATCGTTAACATAAAGACATACAACCAAAAAGTCATATTTACCTCCTTTTTTGTATAAAGAGTAGGCTCATTGTTACTCTTTTCAAAGCCACTTTCCTAGAAATAAGAATCAAGTTTGAAGTACCATGCCCACGACGCTTGATTTAAACCATAGTATCTTTTTTAACCTATAAACCTTATCTTCTTTACCATTAACTACAAAACCTCCAGGTTGTGAAACATAAACTTCCTATTCTAAATCACCATTTAAAAAAGCGAATTTAACATTAAATTGGTACACTGGACAATTTAATTTTGTAGCCAAGGCTAAAAAAGTTCTCATAATTTCAAAGCTAGCAAAAGGAGAAAAAGTTTCATCAAAGTCGATACTTTTTTGTTTAGAATAACCCTTTGCGATGACCCTTGCCTTGTGTTTTTGGATGCTGCCATCTGCATGATATTTAGTTCTAAACACCCATTTGATCCCAGTAGCTTTCTTTCCTTCTGGGAAGTTTACCAAGTCCCAAGTCCGATTCTTTTGAATAGCTAACAACTCCTCTCCCATAGCTTTGCACCATTTATCCTCCCCTTCGACATCTTTAAAGAAAATAGGATCTGAAATAAGTAAAGCAAAAGTACAAGATGTACTATCAGCATATCTAGGATTTGATTTTCTATCCCTTGTTGATCTTCTTAATGGAGTTGGCTCAGCTAAAGGTTCTTTTAATATTGGAGACATTGCTAGTGCAACTGATGAGGTAGTCGATGGACTTGTCAAACCAGGATCTGCTGCAACTCTTGATCAACAATATCGTCAGAAGGTAACAATTGAATATTTGAACTTTTATTTTCAGAATTAAAGTTACATCTTGCATCTTCATTAAACACAATAATTCTATTGATCGTAATTTTTCCACTCACTGGATTATATAGCTTATAAGCCTTGGATTGTGTACTATATCCAACAAAGATACATTTTTCACATTTTTATCAAGCTTATGTCGATCTTGTGAATTTACCAACGCATAAGCTATACAACCAAAGACACATAAGTGGCTTACCTTGGGCTTGTTACCTCTCCAAGATTCGCATGGCATTTGATTATACATAACCTTGGTGAGGGAAATATTCAACAAATAGATAGCAGTGGTAACAACTTTAGCCCAAAAACATTTTGGTAACTTCTACCTTCCATCATGCTTCTGCCATCTCAACAAGTATGCAATTCTTTCATTCGGCTACACCATTCTGCTTCAGTGTATAAGGTGCTATGAGATCCTAATTTATTTCATTTTCTTCACAAAAGGAACTCATTTTTTTAGACATAAACTCACCACCTCTATCCATCCGAAGAGTTTTGAGTCTATATCCACTCACAACCTAATTTCTTTATAGATTTGATATGTTTTCTAACTTGTTTTTTTTTATGAGTGGACTCCCCTTTCACCTGAAATGCCTTCTTTTAATTTTTTTATGTGACCTTAGGCGCCTATCTTCATGATCTTGCAAAGAACTAATTAGTTTATCAAAAATATAATCAGATAAGTTATAAGATTCCTCTATCGCAGCAACAACATGTTTAAACTTTGGAGTAAGACTCCTTAAAACTTTTTCTACAACAGTTTTTTCAAATATATCTTCACCATAAGAATTCATTTGATTAACAAGATAAGAAACTCTAAAAAATAAGTTTGAACAAATTCATTGTTCTTTATAGAAAGAGTTTAAAAGTCACAACGAAAAGTTTACAATTTTACCGTAATCACCTTGACTGAACCTTGAAATTCCTTTTTGAAAATATTTCATGCCTCCGAAGATGTAGTTGCTATTGCAATTCTTGCAAAAAATTGAGTTATGGACTACTTGTTGAATCAGGAACAACGCTTTGGCATCGTTCTTTTTGATCCCTTTCAATTTGTCTGCCTCTCCGTCAGAGCCTGCTTGATCCACAAATCCTGCTAGTACTAGCTCCCAAACTTCTTGTGATTTAAAAAGAGTTTTCATTTTGATACTCCAAAATTCATGATTTTCACCAGTAAGAATTGGCATAAGTAGTTGCAAAACCTCACAATTTACTGTCATTTCTCTTTTGCTCTCACACTTTCTGTTCCGTTCTATTTAAATACTCAATTAATATAAGCCTCATGCTTTATTAAATTTCAAAAAGAAATTGAGCTCTGATACCAGATTGTTGGAAAGGAAAAAGGAAGCTAAAGGAGAAAATGGACAGAAAATAGAGCAAAAGAGATGAAAACTACTGCACTAATCTTTTATTTCTAATTGCATTATAAAAGTAAAGAGGCCTGCCTTAAAATAGGCTCACAATCAAACAGAAAACTCTAAAATTTAGGTCCACTAACCCACTCATTTATTGACTAGCTACTAATCTGCAACACTATATAAACTTGATACATTAAAGGAAACTAACTAACAACTAACTTCCTGAAGACTTGGTCAAGTATCTTTTTGAATCATTTCTCAATAGATCCTTCAACTACTTGGACTTTCAGATGGTAAAATATATATATGCTTACAATACAATAAATGTTTATGTTCATATTATTAAATTAAAGTGTGAATGATCTTTGAAAAGTGATTTGAATTTTTTACACTTCATTAAAAATCTCTGTAATAGATATAATTATTTAACTTTAAATAATCAAATGTTACACGTGCGAGGAATGTATGGTTACACTAGTGTGTGTGTGTGTATATATATATATATATTAACTGAAGATTTTAACAATTAATTTTGTTGTCAAATAGATATGTCAAAAATGTTAAATCAAAGTCTGAAAATACTCCTTTGGATTAAAAAAAAGTCTAAAATACTCGCCTAGCTACTATGCATCAAATTGAAGTCTATATTTATTAATATAATAATTGTTATCTAACATATGATTGAAAGAACCTATTATGGATTCTCAAAAAAAGAGTTGTTTTCTTCTTCTTCTTTTAAATCTATAAATATAATATTTGTTACCTAAAGTATGATAAAAAGAACTATTAGGATCGATTAGCAGTTCACACACAATAAATCTGTGGAGAGGATGAAGAAAACTAGAGAGAGGTCTCTAGGAGAGAGAGAGAATTAATTTCGTGGTAACACCCGTGGGTAACCTCCACGGTGGACAGACTATTTATATTAATGTCTTGGAGTATGTACAATTACACAGAGAATGAGAATAAAAGGTACAACCTAAATACTAATATATAACAGTACATCACATATTAATCAAGCTCCACAACCTAACAATTCTCCCACTTGGAGACTGATTTCATCATCCAAGAATTACATTCTCAAAAAAAAATAAAAATATTCCTCCATCATCAATATGTTCGCCACACCACAACATCTGTAAACACAACTACAGAAAGCCAACTAAGGTTTTGCACAACCTTAGTTTACCAACATCAACCCATTTAGTCAACATGTCAGCTGGATTCTTTGCACCCTCTATCTTTTCCATACACATATCACCTTCTTCCACTGCCCTGCGAGTGAAATGGTACCGTCTTCTAATATGTTTCATCTTTGAATGATAGATCGGGTTCTTCATCAACTGTATGGAACTATCACTGTCTGTGTAAAGAATCTTCTTAAGTTGTTTCTTGCCCAGTTCTTTCAGATAATATGCCAGCCATATCATCTCCTTTCTAGCTTCAGCTATTGCCACATACTCAGCTTTAGTAGATGAAAGAGCAACACACTTCTGAAGCCTGGACATCTAACTCACTGCTGTACCACCTATGGTGTAAATGTATCCGAAAGTGCTCATGCTTGAGTCCACATCCCCACTAAGATCAGCATCAACAAAACTTAGTAGAATCACTTCACCATTACCAAAACAAAGTGAAGTACTGGATGTACCTTTCAGATATCTTAGAGGCCATTTCATAGCTTCCCAATGCTCTTTCTCGGGGTTTGCTATGTACCTTCTAACAACTCCCACTATATATGCTATGTCAGTTCTAGTGTAGACTATAGCATACATCAGACTCCTAACTGTAGAAGCACACAACATAAGTGCCATGTGTTCCTGCTCTTGAGCTGTCTTTGGTGACTGCTCCTTTGATAATTTTATGTGATTTGCCAATGGAGTAGTCTTGGGTTTGGCATAATTAACTTATAATATGGCCAATACCTTCTCGACGTACTGCTCTTGGGATAGATTCAAATTGCCAGCAGATCTATCCCGAGAAATCCTCACCCCAAGAATCTACTTTGCTGTACCTAAATCTTTCATCTCAAACTCAGAAGACAGGCTTGCCTTCAGAGAGTTTATCTCCTTTATACTGGATTCTGCAATCAACATATCATCGACATACAAGAGTAAAAATGCATAAGAATCAGTGTATTTCTTAAAGAGGCAACACTGATCCTTTTCACTTCTCCGGAAGCCACTCTTGCTTATAAAAGAGTCAAACTTCTTGTACCACTGTCTAGGTACTTGCTTCAGCCCATACAAGCTTTTATTGAGCTTGCAAACCATGTGTTCCTTGCCTGGAACTAAAAACCCCTCTAACTGCTGCATATAGATTTCCTTGTCCAAATCTATATGTAAAAATGCAGTCCTTACATTCATTTGTTCAAAATGCAAATTCTCCGATTCAACAATGCTCAGTAAAATTTGGATAGTAGTTAATTTCACAATATGAGAAAATATTTCAGCATAATCAATCCCTTTCCTTTGTGAATATCCTTTAACTACCAACCGAGCCTTGAACCTTCTTTTGCCATCTAGTTCTACCTTGATTCTGAACACCCACTTGTTCAAAAAGTCTCTCTTCCCTGTAGGTAACTCAGTCAACATCCCCGTGTTATTCTTCTTAAGTGAGATCATCTTATCATCCATGGCTTGCTCCCACTTGATTGAATCCTCCACCTGCAAGGCCTCAGCAACGAACTCTAGTTTCCCTTCATCAGTCAACAACAGATAATGTAATAATGGTGAATACCTATCTGGTGCTCTAATAGTCCTGGATGATCTCCTCTCAGCCTGCTCAGGTGTCACTTCTCCACCTCTGCTTCCTCAACGACAGTCTCTGAAGTTTGTTGAGTATCTGCTGCAACATATTTAGGTATCCTCTTCAGCAACTCAAGCTCAACTCCCACTTGCTTTGTAGTTTCTTGAACCTTTTTCTCTCTGTTGTTATACAAGATGTTTTCATCAAATGTCACATCACAATGTCTTAGGATTTTCTTGTTCCTGTCATCCCAAAACCTGTACACGAACATGTCAGAACCATAACCTATAAAGTAGAACTTTATAGATTTAGCATCAAGCTTATCTCTCTTCTCTGGATCAACATGAACATAAGCAGTGCAACCAAAGGTTCTCAAGTAAGAATACTTGAGCTATTTTCCAGTCCATTCTTCTTCAGGAATCTTAAACCCCATAGGAACTGATGGTCCCCTATTGATCAAGTATGTAGCCGTGCTTACAGTATCTGCTCAAAACGTCTTAGGTAGCCCACAGTGTATCCTCATGCTCCTTTTACGCTCATTCAATGTTCTGTTCATCCTTTCAGTAATTGCATTCTGCCTTGCCTTCTCGAAAACTGTCCTCATCAATTTGATTCCCTCAGCTGCACAGAATTATTTGAATTCTGACTTGTCATATTCTTCTCCATTATCAGACCTTAGGCATTTGATTTTCAAGCTAGTCTGATTTTCAACTTTACCTTTCCACCTCTTGAAAGTAGCAAACATATCTGAATTATGTTTCAAGAAATAAACTCATACCTTCCTGCTGAAATTGTCAATAAAGGTGACATAGAATTTGGATCCACCAAGTGATGAAATAGGAGATGGTCCCCAAATGTCTGTATGGACTATTTCTAGCCGTACTTGCTTCAGCTCTCTCGCAGTCTTCATGAAGCTTACTTGCTTCTATTTACCCATAACATAACTCTCACAAAGACCTATATCAATAAATTTTAGCCCCTATAAAGCTCCTTTTGCATCTAACATCTTTATTTCTTTGGCACTCATGTTTCCAAGTCTGTTGTGCCACAGACATGAACCAGAAGCACCCTCAACCACAACAGCCATATTTATACACCCTGTAGCGGTGTACAAAGTTCTAGATTTTCTGCCACGTGCTACAACCATAGCACCCTTCACAATCTTCCACAAACCTTTTCCAAAGTCTGCTGCATAGCCTGTGCTATCCAACTGACCAATAGAGATCAGATTCTTCTTGAGACCAGGAATATATCTAACATTCTCCAATGTCAACTGGTTTCCTTCTGGAGTTTTTATGAAGACATCCCCCTTTTCTTCAATTGCCAATGGCTTATTGTCAGGAAGATACACCTTTCCAAAATTTCCAGACTTGAAGTTTTGGAATAATTCCTTGCTAGTAGATGAATGAAAAGATGCACCAAAATCCAATATCCAAGATTCAACCGGTCTGTCCACACTAAGAATTAGAGCATCCCCAATGTCTTCTGTTGAATTAACAGAATCATTATCATCTCCAGATTTTCGATTCTTCTTCTTCTTGGGTTTCTTGCACTCTGTCCAAAAGTGTCCTTTCTCTCCATAATTCTAACATGTCACATTGGATTTTTGTGGAGATTTTCCATGATTCTTCAATTTTGATCTGTCATGTGTATTCTAACCCCTCAATTGGTCTCTTCCCCTTCGGTCAACACTGAGCGCACTACCAGATGATTCCCCAATTTATCATTTATGAATGCTTTCACTAAGAACAACATCTCGGATTTCATCAAACTTCAATTTCTTAGATCCAAGAGAACTGCTAATTGCAGCAACAACAGTATCCTAAGACTCGGGTAAAGATGACATCAAAATCTATGCTTTAATTTCATCTTCAAAATTAATATCCACAGAACACAGTTGACTAACAATCATATTGAACTCGTTGATATGATCAGCAACAGATCCATTCTCAGACATCTGTAAATTGAACAATCTATGCATCAAATATACCTTGTTCATTGCAGATGGTTTTTCGTACATATTTGATAATGCCTTCAACAGATCGGATGTGGTTTTCTCCTTGACAATGTTGAACACCATATTTCTCAACAAACTCTACCGAATTAGCCCTAGAGCCTGCCAATCTTTGAGCTTCCAGTCCTCTTCCTTCATGTATTCTGACTTCACCTCGGTCAAGGGTTCATAAAGATCTTTCTTGTACAGATAGTCTTTGATCTGCATCTTCCAGAAACCAAAATCAGATCCATCAAACTTCTCGATTCCAAACTTTGATCCTTCCATATTCAGTGATTGTGATGAATTTCCTAAGCTTTGAGATCAGTTGTTAGGATCGATTAGCAGTTCACACACACTAAATCTGTGGAGAGGATGGAGAAAACTAAAGAGAGAGTTCTTTAGGAGAGAGAGAGAGAATTAATTTCGTGGTAACACCCGTGGGTAACCTCCACGGTGGATAGGCTCTTTATATTAATGACTGGGAGTATGTGCAATTACAAAGAGAATAAGAATAAAAGGTACAACCTAAACATTAATATATAATAGTATGTCACATATTAAGCATGCTCCACAACCTAATAAGAACCTATATCTTCTTCTTCTTGAATAAATTCAAATTCAATGTTACTAAATGTTACAATCCAAGATACGATCATGATGACACCTATCATACTCCCGTGATAAGTAAGTCAAACTCCATACATACACACCTAAACTAAAAGTTAATGCTGTATTTAATTACTAAGAGAGACTACAGTACAGCTAAGTTGAAGTCAACTTTTAACTTAATGGCCTTAATTAGTTTTATAGAATTTAGATATTTATCTTTGTTCCCTTATTCTTTAACTGATGGATTTGGATGTAAATTACTTGTGCTAATGATAAGATCTACGTAGAAAAGCAAATCCTCAAACTAGAGATTCTTTTATTAAGGAATCCAAATAAATTTAGTTATTGGTGCTTGGTCGTTAATAAACATGATTACATAATGTGATCTGTTTTTCATTTATTATAATTATCCCGTATTCAATAACTAATGATTCAATTAATTTATATTACGTAAGACCTAATAGAGGAATGAACGCCTTTTGTAGAAGTTTTTCATTCCTTAGACTCTGAGTGAGTTTTCTTCTTCAAAGCCGGAATTTTATTTTAGGAATGTGTTCGTAAACTGTAGAAAAATCACTGAAAATGAAGAGCAACGTGAGTGTCATCAATTATTTATTCAGTATGTCCAAATAGTACTTTTTAGAATACGGAAAAGGAGAAAATAAACATAGAACATATCTCTCATATTCACTTACCACGATATGACAAGTAATTTAATAATTATTAATTTCTTGCTTAAGGACGATCTTAAGTGTGGGCCTTTGATGTTCGAAAAATATGTATAATTTAGTCATTACTCACCTCACTTTTAGTACTTTTATCATATCTTAGAATGTTAACTCTATGGATTGTGACAATATTCGTATGTTTTGATGTGTAGAAGTGGTTTGAAAGACTTGGAGCTAAAATAAGAGGAAAAAATACAAGAAAGGACAAAATGATCAAGGAAAAATCTACATCGCAAAGCATGGCGAAAGAAGCAAAATACAAAAATAGGATTGGTCTTCACACCACCCCTTCTGTAGCAAGGGTGACATAAATCAGCAACGGTTGTTATAGAAGGAGTGGCTCGATACAAGCCTGCATGTTGAATCTCCTTTTTCATTTTGCACCATAGCCTTTCGTAGCAAGGGTGGTGTGAACCCTCAGGATCCTAGTCCATTTTAGAATAGGGTTCTAAAAGCCCAAAGCTTTCTAGATTCTATAAATAGGTCTTTAACATGTATTTTAAAGGTTTACAACTTACTTTGTACAAAAAATCTAAGCAACCAATTTATTCTTTAGGTTTTATTTATTTTATTTATTTCTTGTAAATTCATGAATTCTTATCATCATTTGAGAATCATGAGTAGCGAAACTATTTAGTTCATGGGTTTTCACATAAACATTATGGTTGAAGTCTTAATATTGTTCATATATATTTTTCTATATTTTGAGGTATTTACTTCTTCTTGATCCTAATTATTCGCTTTTCATTTTAATTATACATTTGCTTTATCACCATATGAATACTATATGTGAATAATTAATTAAACTAATTATAAAACAAAATTGTGAGCGTAATTAATAAGAAAATTAGTTCTTATTTGTGAACTTTGTATGGAAGGAGAATCGATTCGCTACCGATGATAGACCTATACCTTGTCTCCTTGATTAGTTGATACAAATGAAATATTACTTGCACTAAATTATCAACCGACGACCACAGAAATACATGCATTAGGTATATTTAAGTAGTCTTAGAGTTTTATCCAAAAGATGCTAAAGAGTGATATTAACATGCAATTATTAATCAAAAAAACAAATTGACATGAAGATAGGAAGACTCAACTGAATTTTTCAATCACAAAGATTGAGGACTTCACTCAAAATAGACTTAAGCCAAACTTTTTTCCAAAGATCACAATAATTCCCATTATTTTCTAGCTAATTTTATCATAATCAAAACTTAAATAATCATTTATTTTCAAACAATAATTTGAATTAGATCAATAATCTTTCAAGTCTCTACGTGTAACACCCCATACTTTCGGACTAGAATTCAAATCATCGTTTGTACATGTATAATCATGAATCATATTATTTCTATATAAAAATAAGTGTCATGTTCATTAACTTAGCTTGATAAGGGCCTTTGAGGGTGTAACACCTTGTGTTTTAACGCTTGAGTAATGCATTCAAAATGACCTTTAGGACCCCCATTTCAATGGTAGACCATGTTTAGATGTAATGGGATGAGTTGGGGGTACTTTTAGGCCTTAAAAATAAATGTGCGCCGCATATTAGACCTTATGCTAAGGTCGTACATCGCATAATAATCGCAAATAGCCACTGGATGAGGTTTGCTATTAGCATGAGATGCACAACCTCAGGTATGCTATTGGCGTGCACCACTCAACCTCAGGTGTGCTATTGGCGTGTGCCGCACAGCAAAAGCATAGTGCCCAAAATTTCTTCGTTTTGATTAAATTTAAGGGCATTAAGGTCTTTTCATCCTCCCAAAATATTTCTAATCCTACACGAATGAATTTAAGGTCTTTAAATATGCCTTAATACTTACAAAATCCCCAAATCATCTTCCTTAAGCAAAAGAAAAGAGACTAACTAGGGTTTGGGGAATTAAGCTTGAAGAGTCAATTTTCTCAATGTTTTTGTAAATTCAAAGGTATGTGGGACTATCCTAAATCTCATGAGCGTAAATTTTATGTTTTTAACAAGTTTTAAAGATATATATATATATATATATGTATATATGTAAAGGGATTTTGGAAATCGTATAAAGAGCATACATCATAAACCCATTTATCATAAGTATTTTTTTTTTTTGCATAAGCTTAATTTATAATCTTATTTATACATGATTTGATTTTGAAAAGTGATTTATTATGTGACTTGTGAAATTTCCTTCCCCATGATGAAATTTATGGTCTTTGAATGGTATGAATTGTGAATTGGATTTGAGAGCATGAATTAAAAATCCCTTTTTGATCATGAGATTTATGTATAACTAATGTTGGGGCTGTTTTATTAATAATGATAATTCTTGAGTTTTAAATGTCTCTTTAACTATTATTAATTATTGTTTTGCACGTTTCCAAAGGGGTATTTATTATGCTAAAGACTCTTGTGTCTTAACTAAAAGAAATGTATGCGTTGAATAAAAAAATTGGCCACCATGTCAAAGACTTGAAGAGAGAGTATCTTTCACAAGTTTTTATATATTTTTGAAATAAGAGCTCTTGTGTGATGTTTAAATATTTTATTGGTTATTACCATGATTTTTGAATAAAAGGACTGTAGATATGATATGATATGATATGATAAGATATGACTTGCAAATCTAGGTTTGACGATACCTATTATGAAATGTCCATAACATGAGAGTAGATAATGTTATAAACATGAATCATGGTTTTAAGAGGCTAAAATTGGGCTTAAAGTGAGTTAGATGGTTACCCGAAGAAGGCACGAGTTCAGATAACTCATTGCCCAAAATCGTGTTTTGCTGATACAGGATTTATTTTGCCTAAAAAAAAAAGATGCGCCCTAAAATAGGGGATTATACACTGGTCTTGTGACCTTTGTATATTAGAATTAAAAACTCCAACCGTTGCGATAAATTTGGTTTGGGGGCTTGGCCGCCGAGTCAAGGATGGATCCCATATAGCTCGTGGGATTATTGGATTGTAGGGTGTACCATTTTGGTCAGAAGTAAAACAAAGAGTTGAGTCATGTCCTACAAGACTGTTTTGAAGTTCATTGATTATGCCTATGTGTTTTTGATATCTATTATGTTAGATGCACTCAACTATTTGGAATATATGTTGTTTTTGGTTAGTTTTGCATACCAAAATATTCTAGGTATTTACCGTCCTTCATGGAGGCTGGAATGTCTTATAATGTAAGATCTGAGGCTTAGTCCTGCAGTCCAGTTCAGCAGTAGTAAAGTATTCCAGGAGTTCGGAGTTGGTGAGCCTCCCTTACTTTAGAAGACACCTTATTGATGTGATAGTTTTCAGTTGTTCTATGGTCCGGCCAGGGGCCTTATCCCAGTTTGGACAGACTATTATTTTCCGTTTAGTAGATGCTTTGTAGATGGTTTTAGATTGGATTTGGGTTTTTCTTTTTGATATGATGTTATGCAGTTTTTAAGTTTGTTTACGGGACAACCATGTTTTAAGTTTATCTTCTGTATTGTTATAACATATGAGTTATGTTTATAATTAGATTCTAAGGGGCCTCTCGAGCCTTCGTGGTTTGGGATGCCCATTGTGGCTAGGGACTTGGTTCGTGTCGTGACAAGTTTGGTATTGGAGCACGATTAATGGTCCTAGGGTATCTATGAAGCCGAGTCGAGTAGAGTCCTTTTTATGGGCATGTAGTGCACCACACTTATAAGGAAAAAAGTATAAGTCATATAAGAATGTTCCTCTTTTCTTCATGATTTAGCTCGCGCTATAAAGTCTAAATGCTTCCTAACTCATGGTGTTTTACATTTTAAATCGTGCCTCCCCATAGATACAATGAGCAGAACACCTACGCTAATAATGTCTGCCCTACTCATAGGATGTGGACCCGTTATAGAGCCCGCACCCCCAGAGTTTACTGCTACTCTATGGGTTTCTTCATTCTATACTAGCCCTCCTCAGGCTCCTCATTTTGGTGTTGAATATACTCAGTCTCCTTAGAGAGAAGTCTTGAATGTTGAGTTCTGTTAGTCCATCCATATGATTGCTAAGCTTGTGGCGTCTCAGTCTCATCATTCTGGAGATGTGAGTTCTGTGCTTGGTTCTTCTAAAATCACTCGAGTTGGCCAGTTCATGAGGCCAAACCCACCAAACTTTACGTGAACCAAGGTTTAGGAGGATCCTTAACGTTTTATTGATAAAATAGAGAAAATGTTTAGAGTCATGCATACTCGTGTTACTGAGGGGGTAGAATTGACAGCCTATCAGCTGAAGGACATAGCCAACCAGTGGTAAGGGGAATGGAAAGAGTTGAGGGGTGAGGGTGCTACACTTTCTATATGGGAGTAATTTTTAGAGGCTTTCCTAGATCATTTTCTCCCCCAGGAATTAAAGGAGGCCAAGGACAAGGAATTTGTTTATTTGAAGCAGGGGAAGTGTGTGTCAAAAAATATACATTGAAATTCACATAGTTGTCCTGTTATGCTCTGGAGTTAGTAGGAAATATGAGGGCTCATATGAAGAAGTTCGCATCTAGCCTCTCGAATGATCTGGTATTGGAATGTAAGGGGGCAATATTAAATAAGGACATGGGTATGTCTCGATTAAAAATGTTTATGCAACAGGTAGAAGAGGAGAAAAAGAGGCAGGAAAAATTACAGGAAAGAGAAAGGCAAACTAAGAGGGTTAAGATAGCAGATCAAAATTTCAGTCAGTAGCAAGGTAGAAAGTAGGGAAAGCAGTGGTCTACTATGAAATTTTGGAATAATGCTTAGTCTTTAGCTAACCCCTCAACGCCCAAACCCATCAAAAGTCTATGATTCTATAATATCTAGTCTAACAGCGGGTCAAGAATGTAGGGTACCCAGTCTAAAAAAAGTATGGCCTAGTCCTTTAGGTTGTACCCACACTATGGTAAATACGGGAGGAATCACATGGGAAGGTGCCAGTTGAGAGCCAATTATGCTACACTTGTTGTCAACTGGGCTACTTTCATAGGGATTTCCCCTCAAGGAAGGGGATATTTAAGGGTAGTAAAGGCCCAGTTTTTACATTTTTTGCCTTAGTTGTTAAACGAAATGCTCTCGGGGTAGGAGGGAGTTGTAACCGATTGCATGCTTTGTCTACTCGTCAGGACTCAGAGGCTTCACCAAATATTATGGGTATGTTACAAATTTTCTCCCATGATGTATATGTGTTACTTGATCTTGGGTCTACTTTGTCTTATGTAATTCCTGGTGTACCAGTTGGTTGACTGAGGGGATGTTTACCATTTATGACTGACTAATATTGTAGCAAGACTTGCAGATTGTATGGTAGTCTTTGGAGGAATTAATTGTCTATGGTCATCATTTACTTAAAATAGGGAAGGAGCTTAGAATGGATAGTTATGGTGGTTGTATATATCATTGCAAAGGGGATAGATTAGCCAATAAGTTATAAGTAGAGCCTCACTAGTGGTTATTGAATCTTGCAGGTAGTTGGGATGTATGCGTGTGTAGGTAGATGTGTTATGAGGAGGTATATAGTATATTATGAGGTGTAGTGGTAACATCATGGAGGGGTAGTGTTTATAGGTCGTAGTTAAGTGAAATGAGGAATTAAGGTTGATTTCCTAATATGATTTACTAGTTTAGTATATGGCAAGCTTTATCGGTGTTACATGTTTGATTCTAGACTATAGGTTTGAACTGTAGATATGGATTCTGGTGTTAAGAATAGTAGCTTAAGATTAAGGATGCATGTTTTGTGGGAATGAAGTAGTAGTCTTGATGTGATGTGTGAAAGATCTTAGGTGGATGACTTATAAGATGATGGAGTGTGTAATTGTGATATATGCATGAGGTCTAATATTGAAATAGAATGGATAGCTAAATCATTAGATGGATAAGAGCCTTAAGAAATAAGAATACAGAGTACTCAGTTTTGAGTTATGCATGTCATGTACACCTAGTCTATGTCTACAGGTTTAGGATTGTGACGTCGATCTAAGGGGGAGATGGTGAAATAAAATAATTCTTGAATTTTTCTCATGGTGTCAATTTTAGGTAAGGGTCACGATAAATCTATTCCAATGCAAGTCAGCTCCCCTTTCTTCAATTTAAGGGGACATCTACAAATGTCTTATGTATTTGAGTCATGCCTATGACTAAGCTTTGAGTTTTCTACACATCTTATGTCTATATTCCAACCTCTAAACTAAAAGAAATAATGTCCCTCAGTAATCCAATATTTCAAATATTCAAGCTCTATGTTATGATATTCATGATCCATAAGTCTATGCCTCATATCATGCTTAGTTCTATGGAATTATGCTTTCTATATGTTATCGATTCATTTTATGTCGGGTCTATCCAAAGCGATGATAACTTTGCGAACTCATGGCCATTTTTAATTCTTGAAATGTAGAGAAAAAGATTCAAGTGGCAATTCTTGTCTCAATCATTGACTACGTGAATTTTGCCTTTATGCTATACAACTCATGATATATGCTCATATGTTTCTCACTATGCCCAGTTCTAAGGACTCATGTTGTGTATGTTATATATGAACGACTCTCTATTTATGATCTAGGCATTTGATATATGAAGCACTTCGTGCATATTGCATTGTATCTGGCATTTCATGCCCCATTTTGAGTAGACAAACAAATATAAGTTATAAGTGAATAGTGTTACTTCCATTCTTGATGCTTGTGCTCTAGTCCCTCAATAAACCTTTTTATGATTCGTGTCCATAAAATTTACTTGGTGATTCTAAGAAGCCCTTTAGTTCTCATTCCTTTATGTGTTTTATGGAGGGGAGTTCTCAATGAGAAGTTATATGCTTTGTTCCATACTTCTAAAGGTTTAAAAGATTCCTATCCATCATTCAAGGAGGAATGATGGATAGGGGGAGATAATGTAATACCTTGCACTTTCGGTCTAGAATTTGAACCATCATTTCTAAGTGTATAATCATGAATCATATTATTTCTATATAAAAATAAGTGTCATGGTCATTAACCTAGCATGAAAAGGGCTTTTGAGGGTGTAACACCCCGTATTTTAACACTTGAGTAATGCATTAAAAATGACATTTGGGACCTCTATTTCGATGGTAGACCATGTTTAGATGTTATGGGATCAGTTGAGGGTGCTTTTAGGACATAAAAATCAATGTGCGCCGCATGTTAGACCTTGTGCTAAGGTCATGTGTCACATAGCAATCGCAAATAGCCGCTGGATGAGATGTGCTATTGGTGTACACTGCACAACCTCAGGTATGATATTGCCTTGTGTCGCACAAACTCAGGTGTGCTATTGGCGTGTGCCACACAACCTCAGGTGTGCCATTGGCGTGCACCTCATAGCAAAAGCACAGTGCCTAAAATTGCTCTGTTTTGATTTAATTTTAAGGGCATTAAGGTCTTTTCATCCTTCCAAAACTTTTCTAACCCTACATGGATGAATTTAAGGTCTTTAAACACGTCTTAACACTCACAAAAATCCCTAAATAATCTTGCTTAAGGAAAAGAAGCGAGATTAACTAGGGTTTGGGGAGTTAAGCTTCAAGGGTTAATTTTCTCAATGTTTTCGTCAATTCAAAGGTATGTGGGAATATCCTAAATCTTATGGACATAAATTTTATGTTTTTAACAAGTTTTAAAGAGATATATGTATGCATATATAAAGGGGTTTTGTAAATCGTTTAAAGAGCATGCATCATAAACCCGTTTTGATAAAAGTACGTAATTATCATGATTTTTTTTTGCATAAGCCTGATTTATAATCTTATGCATACATGATTTGAGTTGGAAAAGTGATTTATGAATGTTACTTGTGAAATTCCCTTCCCCATGATGAAATTTATGGTGTTTTCATGGTTTGAATGGTGAATTGGGTTTGCGAGCATGAATTAAAAGCCCCTTTTAGATCATGAGATTTATGTATAACTAATGTTGGGGCTGGTTTATGAATGATGATAATTCTTGAGTTTTAAATTCCACTTCAACCATTATTCATTGTTGTTTTGCACATTTTTAATGGGGTATTTCTTGTGCTAAAGGCTCTTGTATCTTAATTGAAAGAAATGCATGTGTTGAATAAAAGAACTGGCCACCATGGGTTAAAGACTTAAAAAGAGAGTATGTTGCATAAGTTTTTATATGTTTTTGAAATAAGAACTCTCATGTGATATTTAAATCTTTTGGTGGTCATTAACATAATTTTTGAATGAAAGGGTTGTGGATATGATATGGCTTGCAAGTCTAGGTATGACGATACCGATTATGAAATGCCCATAGCATGAAAGTATATAATGTTATAATCATGAAGCATGGTTTTAAAAGGCTAAAATTAAGCTTGAAGAGAGTCAGGTGGTTACCCGAAGAAGGCAAGAGTTCAGATAACTCATTGCCTGAAATTGAGTTTTACCGATACAAGATTTATTATGACCTGAAAGAGGGGATGTGTCCTGAAAGAGGGGATTATACAATGGCCTTATTCCCTTTGCATATAAAAACCAGAAACTCCAGCCATTTTAGCAAACTAGGGCTGAGGGCTTGGCTGCCGAGTCAAGGGCGGATCCCATATAGCCCATGGGATTATAGGATTGTACGATGTACCATCTAGGTTAGAAGTAGAACAAAGAGTTTAGTCATGACCAACTAGAATGTTTAGAAGTTCATTGCTTATGCCCATGTGTTTTTGATGTCTATTATGTTAAATTGATTTCCTAATGCTCTCCACTATTTTATTTGGAATATATGTTATTTTTTGTTAGTTCTGCATACCAATACATTCCAAGTATTGACCGTCCTTTATGGCAGCTACATTGTCTTATAAAGTAGGATCTGAGGCTTAGTCTCGCGGCCCAGTTCAGCAGCAATAGATTATTCCAAGATTTCGGAGTTGGTGAGCCTCCTTTACTTCAGAAGACACCTTATCCATCTGATAGTTTTTAATTATTTTATGGTCCGATCGGGGGCATTGTTGCGTTTTAGACACACTATTATTTTTAGTTCAGTAGAAGCTTCATAGATAGTTTTAGATTGGATTTGGGTTTTCTCTTTTGATACGATGTTATGAAGTTCTTAAGTTTGTTTGTGGGACTACCACAATTTTAGATTATCTTCTGCATTGTTATACCATATGAGTTATGCTTATAATTACATGCTAAGGGGTCTCTTGGGCCTTTATGGTTTGGAATGCCCATCGCAGTCAGGGCCTTGGTTCGGGTCGTGACACTATGGGTAATATGGACTTAAAAATTTTTCATTACTTATATGACTGCATGCACTTATGTGTTCCAGGTTGGAAAACATCAATAGAAAATGGAATAATAGAAAATACCCCCTAGCAAGTAATTTATCTATCAAAGCTAAGGGACAAATAGTAAGCTTGAATCCCCTCATACTGTTGGTCCCTCAGCCTCTTCCTTATGGAGGTCTCTGCAAGATATTTGTACCTAAGATTCTCTCTTTAAGTTGTCAACATATGCTTGCAAGATAGTTTATTGATCTTCTGCTCAATGCTACATAACCAAACTATTTTTATTTGCTTTTGGGTGAGTTGTGTGCCTTGACTACTAGTTGGTTGAGGATGGAAGAATTACTTTATATTTTGTACATTGATTCTAAATTTAAAATATTGAAGTAATTGAAGATTATAAATTAACTAAGAAAAAAGTAATATTTTAGATTATAAAGTTAATTAGAAGACTTATGTAGGTTTTCTCATTCCATTCTCAATCCACTTATCTGGATCAGTGGGATTTGTCTTTTTTTTTTTGTGTGACTTTGTGTAATTCTTCTCGAGTTATAAGTATGTATAGTATCCTTTTCACAGTGATTTGTTGATAGTCCCACAAGTATGCCGATAACCACATTCTCAAATGCTTTGACCAACTTTACGATGTCATTCCTCTAGTTGAACTTCTCTATTCTGCATATGATCATCCTAAATTAAGTCTGATAGTATGTTCCTGAATTTCTTCTCGAAATTGACTGCAATCTTTTCATCATGCTTGGGAAGTCATTCATAGGATTTTCAAATTGAAAATTAAATTAGTAATCAATAAATAAAGGTATGGTTCTTGAATTAAATTAATAGATTCATATATTTAATTACCTTAAAACTTATTGAACATTTAACTCTTGAAGAGTACTAACATTGGGTGCCAAGTCAGGCAAAAGCCTACATTCATATCTTTTATAGAATTTGAGATGATCTTGAAAATTCCCTCACTAGGATTGAACTTATAATACAAGATTAAACATTAAGAGTTTAAATTCAAAAGTTAGTAGATAAATATATAATACTTATATGTATTAAGTATAATCAGATTGGAATTCCTCGAGCTTAATGCTGAGCCTATATTACTATTTATCATGCCTGACTGTGGACCATGACATCAACTTTTATTTAGAAATATATGTTTGAGTTTCGATGATGACATCAGTTGATGGTGTTTGTAACGAGGCAATTGTATCGAAATCCTTGTGATTAGAGCTCATGCGAATTGAACTATCTATTAATCTTAATCCTTCATTTCCAATGATGATGAATGGGAGGGAATGTCAACATTTTTTGATATGGTTAGTCTCCTTTATTAGTTTTTTGTACATTAAATTATTTTATTCTTTTATCTCTCCCTTTTCAACTAATTACTCATCTTAAATAAATCTTATTGCACAATTATAATATTAATTTCAAGATGTCGTCACGATTCAAACTACTGAACCGTATGGGCACCTACACTATTCTAAGCAGCTAGGAGAACTCTTATTACCCAACTAAAAATATATGGAAGACTTCTGTTTTTTAGGAAATACTGGATTAAATATAATAAAGTAAATTAAATATTAATAAATAAATTTTTTAATAAAACTTCTTACAAGTGTCCTTCACTATCCCAAGACATAGTCAGACATCTACAAGAGCTATCTACTACATCATAGACTAGAAATTAAATAATTAATATGATACTCTAACATCTACCAGGATGAAAGTGCAGAAAGTAGTGCTGAATATCGTCATCCATCTAGTAACTATAAACTAACCTACATCCAGTCTACACCCCAAGAAATAATGTAGAAGAGTAGGGTTAGTACAACCACACGTACTGGTAGACATCATCGGCCGACCGTGTTAAATCATGGCATCTTGAATGGAACATATTTCTACTAACGTTGTAATAACATTATTACTTTACCTATATAACTTACATCATCCAACTACTCTTCCAACTCCATCAATATTATATTCACTACTAATACTCTATTCTTATTAAGTCACACCATCAACCACAATCCAACGCTAATACATCACTATTTTTCTTTATTCACCTTATCTTTTTCATTACTCATATTCAAAGAAACAAACTCGTAATCATAGACAATCCACACTAAACTCTCGGGCTAACAACCAAATGCTATCTTATAATATTAAAGAATGATAGCTAGCCATTCTGGTAAGCTACCATTACAACACGTATAAATGAAGCAGGTCAACCAACATATAAGTAAGTACAAAGTTTCACTTTTTTAAATACGTATCACACAATCAATCTCAAGGATACAATCAAGTAGGGAATACAAGTCAACTCATATATCAATAAGACGCACCAGAGAACTCAAGTCTCACTAGCAATCTTTAGCATTGGCAACATTGCTAATAACAATCTTTCCGTAAGTAACAATTACGTCCTTCTAAATTTCATAATCAGAACACCATTATCTTGTTATTAGCTTATTAAACCACACGAACCTTCAAAATCAACACTAATTTATACACATATGCTAAGGAACTTATTTTTGTCCAACTAGTCATGAACTACAGGGGATAATCTAAGTCCATGTACCATAACGGAGAGGTACCCGATCCTCCATAAATAAGTAATATCAATATTCATATCCGTACCGACGTGGTACTCGATCTTTCGTAAATTGATATTATCAATATTCATATCTGTACCGGCGTGGTACCCGATCCTCCATAAATAAATATTATCAATATTCATATTTATACTAGTGCGGTACCAGATACTTCATAAATAAGTAATATCAATAATCATATCCGTACCAACGTGGTACCCGATTCTTCATAAATAAATAATATCATTCTTTATATCCGTACCGGCGTGATACTCGATCCTCCACAAATAAATATTATCAATATTCATATTCGTACCGACGCAGTACCCGATCCTCCATAACCATATTATATACATTTTATTAAATTCGCACTATCTTTCGAGATGCAACATGATGTACGAAATTTACAAGTGCACTTAAAATCATAAAGAAATTCGATCAAGTGCTTTCATTTATCAATATTTTAACCCTCTCACAAGTATTATTTTAATAATTCACTATGATTATCAACAAGCCATTCATGGAATTAATAGAAGGAGTTATTATTATGAAACAAGCATCTCATAGGAACAATTCAATAAATTATCATTATCACTAATTTATCCTCTCATAGGTATTCAATAGATAAATTGCTTTTATTAATACCAAAATAGGAATATCACAAAATAAATCACAATTTAACACTTAAGCATGCAAGTCACAATTGGAGCATTACTTTCTCATTAATTATTAAAATGTCGCTAACTCTTTCCATATAATACAATCATTACACTAATTCAAGTCATCTATTCTTTAGATATTACTATACTCATCAATACTTGATCCTAGCATGATTCTTCTCATTATATTATTGTCTAATACATGCAACTTAATATCATTATAACTTAACTAGGTTCATCACTAGAACAACTAAGAACTATCGTGTCCACATATTTCATTTACAACAATCTCCTTGCGGGCACATAGCACATAATATCACAAGTATCACATAATAAATCAATAAAATAATTTCCGGAATTAAAGTTAAGTTCTTATGATCTCTTTATCCACCTCAACTCCATGTCCGCAGGCCAAGACATGCTTTCTCCCATAAATTCTAAATTATGAAAATATAAATTAATACAATCTTCTACTCATTAAACCTAGACTACCTGGATGCCAAGCTTTTGGAAGAAGCAAGCTATAACAAGGATGCTCTTTCCTTTCCTTTATGCCTTAGAATAATCAATCATCTAACAATCAAGTAATTATAAGTGTAATTAAATAATTACTCCTCAAACAAATATTTGGGTATTCAAACCCACTAATTATACCCTTAATTCAAGGTTTATATAATCCCCCAAGTTTAATTATCCATTAATTAGCTCTTTCAAGATTAATCCATCTCCATTAATGGAGTTTTTATACTAAAGGTCCCATCTTTACGGAATTCAAAGTTCCTAACCATTAAAATTAATAATCTAGTTTATGAAATTCGTGTTAGAAATCTTTAATTTATAGTTTAGAATCATCTGTAGGTCATATTAATAACACCATGAGTATTTCCAAAAAAATTCCGCCATTAAAGGTCTTTTTAAGGATTCTAAGATGATAAAGAATTAAAAGACGAAGAAACTAATAAAAAACTTACCTCAAGGAATTTTACCTTTTTCGTTTGGAAAATCACCTCTCCAGGGTTAGAGAATGAAATTTGGGGTTTTAGACCAAAAATACGGCTGAAGCTGATTTAAATATCATCAGAATTTTTGCTACAGCGAAATCCCATTTCAGCCCGAATAGTGCTCAGTAAAACAGTCATAATGTTTTACTCCAAATTCAGATTGACGAATGGTTTGTTGCGTTGGAAACAGGACTCGTAGATCTTTGAGTTGGTAGGTATTAGACCTATTAACTCATTATATTTTAGGAAATATGGTCATTTGAAATTAGTCGTAATAGAAACCCATATCAAAACTATATAAGAAAGAATGTTATGAACTTAACTTTATATTAGGAATATTGTACGACCTTAATTCATACCTAAATAACTTTCAAACTAAAGAGTTGATATTATAACTCATGAATAATTAAATTCATCAACTTTGAGTGTATCTAGACACATTCGAAGGCTATGCGCCAAAAAATTTGAGGTGACATAATAAATAAAATATTTGAACTGAAATTAATATCTAGAAGTGAAAATTAAGAATTTTCATGAATTTATTATGGATAATTTAATAACGACGAAATGGATCGTTACCGATGTGTATCTATGAATTGGCTATTTTTGGTTGATTGTATATCCCTCTTGTTTTGGTACTGTTCTTTATCAAATTCATTGGATTTTTAAGTTTACATAGCCTTGTATATTGATGCGAGATAGAGTACTCTAAGTATGATCCTAGTGTGCAAGTTCTCATTCTTTTTTCATACATTGTTATTCATCTCCATAGGATAGAAAATAGGGAATTTTTTGTGAAAGGATGAAATTTTCTTCCTCCATTAGAGGGTTAATTTATCAGATAGTGATGCAACTACACTAAAATTATTATTTCACAAAGTTATCTTTCATATTTTTTTTTTCAACAAATGAAGTGACAAATTTTAAGATAATAACTAATTATTGTGCGATCACTTTAAGAATCAACTCCATTATATTAAAAGGAAATAATCTAATATTGTTGGTCAATTTCTTTGTGTTACAGTGGAAATGTTTCTGATATGAGGAAAAAGGACATGAAAATTTGTTCACCTTTTGCATCCATCTGGAACCCTCGGAGTAGCTTCTTCCTCTAGTCATTCAAGAGCATAAGCAATAGTTTTGTGCTTAATGCATTTGTTAGATTGGTAATGTGTTCATGAACACTTCTTATAGTGTTACCAATCTTACAGTTGAACTTAGCACAACCCCAATACTTATGTTCTTGAATGTATAGAGGAGAGAGTTTATCCAAAGAGTTACTACTTGATACAAAAGATGAACACATTTTCATGTACTTTCTCATCTCAACAACATATTGATTCTATCACACAAAAATTGGCCAACAAATATATTTGATTATTGTCTTTCAATATGATGGAGATATAATTTTTGTAAGTGATCCCTCAACTGCAAGATATTATCTCAAAATTAATTACGCCCATTGTTGAAAAAAATTAAAATTAACAAGAACGATGACATTCTGAACCAATACATATAGTGTAGTTAAGTGGCTATTTGAGAAATTAATGCAGGAGAGAAAATTTCATTCTTTCACAGAAAAATATCTTTTATTCTTTTTCTAGATATGGATAGTAATGAATGAAAAAAAGAACTTATTCACTACGTATCATACAAAGAGTACTATATCTAGCATCTATACATAGGACTAAGTAAACTTTCTAATACAAGCAATATGAAAAAGGAGAATACACATTCAACCGGAGAAATATGCATTCAACTAGAGATTGTCAGTACATACATACACATTTTGAAATAAATGTTGTAGTTAACATTTAAGATTAATTTAAGATGATTTAATTGAAGTGAAAAGAAGGGTAAATAAAAAAGTAAAAACAAGTTCCGTGTATACAAGATTAAAACATGAGACTAATCATATCGAGAAATGCCGACAGCGCCTACCATTCACTATCATTGGCAATGGAAAATTAAAATTAATAGATAGTCCATTAAGCACGAACTTTGATCCTGAAGATATTGATATAGTTGTCTCATGATAAACTCCTTCAACTAATGCCGCCATTGAAACGCGGACATATCTTCAAAGATATATATGGATCTACATGTGTTTAATTTGTATGCATCGGTAAATTCAAAGTTAAATGATACAAAGCTAATATATTAAATGTAATGGTAATGATATGATTAAAACACATTAATATATACGCTCCATTTAGTGAATTAAATGTGAAAGTCTTTATGAGCTAAACTACATCTTAATTTTCGAATTAGTGTTTTTCATCATCCTATCATTCAATCAGAAAGCATTACTCAAGTGCGTGAACAAGCTTAATGAACCTTAAACATGACAATTAATTTTAAGTTATGTTAGTGGTTTCCTAAACTTATTTACTTAATTTTAAAAGGTAAGAAAGATGAAGCCTCATGAAAAATTTTAAATTTTCCAAAAGATGATTATAACACAATCAAACTCTTTTAAATTCATATCATGTCTAAGTAAAGTTCATCCATAAATAACTCAAAAGTCAATTAGATTTTTCCTGCAACAAGTATTTTGATACACCCGAACGATAAACCTTATTGGATAAAACTCATAGATTTAATCAAAACCACACTAAAATCATAAAAAAATAAAACCCAGAAAAGAAGTATAAGAAAAAATTATTATAAGATATGACAATTAAGTTCAAACCAATGAGCAAATTTACTTAAACTACAACAGCAACAAACCCAATAGATTCCCACATCGGGGGGTTTGGGGAGGGTAGAGTGTACGCAGATCATACCACTACCTCTAACGAAGTAGAGAGGCTGTTTCGATAGATCCCCGACTCAAGAAAAAGGATAGTATATAAAAACATCATAAGTATGGAACTCGATAAAAACATAGATACGCCATCCACAAAAATATGCAACACTGCCAAACAAAAGACACCCAAGCCCTCTTACCTACTGACTACAACTTATCCACCCACCTTAACCTTCTATCCTAATATTTTTTCTCCATACCTTCCTATTCAGGGTCATGTCCTCAGTCAACTGTAACTGCTCCATGTCATATCTAATCACTTCTCTCCAGTATTTCTTAAGTTTACCCCTACCCCGCTTGAAACCATCCAAGGACAACCTCTCACACCTACGAACTGGGGCATCCGCGCCCCTCCTCATCACATGGCTAAACCATCTCAACCTAACTTCCCGCATTTTATGCTCCACTTACACCACTCCTACCTTCTCCCAAATAATTTCATTCCTAATTCTGTCAGCCCTAGTAAAACCACACATCCAATGCAACATCCTCATTTCCACCTCCTTCAATTTTTGGATATGAGAATTCATAACTGCCAAAACTCAGCTCCATATAACATAGCCGGCTTGACTGCAACTCTATAGAATTTTTCCTTCAGCTTGGGGGGCACTTTCTTATCGCATAAAATTCCTGAAGCGAGCCTCCATTTCATCTAACCTCCCCTAATACAGTGAGGGACATCCTCATCTATTTCTTTATTCTCTTGAATCGTCAATCCAAGATACACAATAGACTATCTCTCTTACAAACTATTTGGGAATCCAACTTCACTACCACCTCGTCTTCTTGCCTTGAGTCACCAAACTTGCATTCCAAGTACTCCATCTTGGTCCTACTCAACCAGAAACCTTTAGACTCCAGGGTTTGTCTCTAAACCCCCAGCTTATCAGTAACACCTTATCGGGACTCATCAATCAAAACTACATTATTCGCAAAAAGCATACACCAAGGCACCTCGCTTTGTATACTCTATGTCAACACATCTATCACCAAAGAGAATAAAAAAGAGATAAGAGTTGATCCCTGGTGTAACCCTGTCAAAACTGGAAAATGCTCAGAATCGCCTCCTACCATCTTCACCCTAGTGTTTGCCCCCTTATACATGTCCTTAACCACTCGAATGTACGCCATAGGGACCCCCCTCGCCTCCAAGCATCTCCAAAGAACCTCCATAGAGACCTTATCATACGCCTTTTCTAAGTCAATAAACACCATGTGCAAATCCCTCTTCCTCTCTCTATACTGCTCTACCAGTCTCCGTACTAGGTAAATTACCTTAGTTGTAGAGTGACTAGGCATAAACCTAAATTAATTCTCAGAAATAGACACAATCTTCCTCAGCGTCAGTACCACCACCCTTTCCCAAATCTTCATTGTGTGACTCAACAACTTAACACTCCGATAGTTGTTGCAACTCTGAATGTCACCCTTGTTCTTATATAAAGGAATCATCGTGCTTTATCTCCACGCCTCAGGCATCTTTGTGGACTTGAAAATATTGTTGAACAAGTTGGCCAGCCACCTTAACCCTACCCCACCAGAAAAACTTCCAAAAATCCACCGGGATCTCGTCGGGCCCTGTTACCCTACCCCTTCGCATTTTGCGGATAGCCTCTCTTACCTCTTCAACATTAAAACATCGACAATAGCTAAAATCGCAACGCTCCCCGGAGTGCTCCAACTTCCCTAACATAATACCTCTGTCCCTCTTCTCATTCAAGAGCTTATGAAAATAAGACTGTCATCTTTCCTTAATGAGGACATCCTCCACCAATACTCTGTCATCCTTCCCCTTAATGCACTTCACTTGGTCCAAATCCCTACCCTTCCGCTCCTTAGTCTTGGCCAGCCTAAATAACCTTTTCTCCCCACTTTTCTCTTCTACCCCCTCATACAAACTCTCAAAGGTTGTTGTCTTAGAAGCCGTAACTGCTAACTTAGCCTCCTTCTTAGCTAACTTGTACTTCTCCCTACTTACCCACTTTTCCTTATCATCCTTACTCTCAACTAGCTTAGCATAAGCCGCCTTTTTCATCTCCACCTTCTTCTTAATATCTTCATTCCACCACCAATCCTCCTGATACTTGCCAGACCAGCCTCTTGAGACACCCAACACCTCTTTAGTAGAATCTTTGATACAACCCACAACCCTATCCTACATACTATCCGTATCCCCACTACACTCCCAAACCCCCATCCCTTCTAACTTCGCCCCTATCTCCAAAGCACTAACTAGAGTCAAGGCACCCTACCTTTCCCACCCCACCTCTTCTTTACCTTTTTGATAACCAAGTCCATCACCAGGAGTCTATGCTGGGTCACCATATTCTCACTTTGGATAACCTTATAATCCTTACACAAATTTCTATCCCCCTTCTTAAGCAGCAAAAAGTCAATTTAGGTCCTGGCTAAACTACTACAGAAAGTAACCAGATGTTCTTCTTTCTTTGGGAAACTGGAATTCACTACCACCAATCCTAAGGCCCTCACAAAATCCAAAAAAGCAGCTCTCTCATCATTTCTAACCTCGAACCCAAACCCTTTATGGACGTCATCATACCCTAATGGCAATGACCCGATGTGCCCATTAAAATCCCCACTAATGAAAATTTTCTCCGAATTAGGCACACCTCTAACCACCTCATCCAAAATCTCCCAAAAATTCTTCTTCTCCTCTTCGCTCAGGCCCACCTGTGGCACATATGCACTATCTAAGTAATGCGAAGACCTACCCACTTGATATTCATCACCCTATAATTAACCCTTTTAACCTCCACTACATGCTCTCTAAGCTCCTCGTCAACTAACATACCTACGCCATTCCTATGCCTTTCACTACCTGAGTACCACAACTTGTACCCATCCACATTCTGAGACTTTGAACCTACCCACTTGGACTCCTAAATATACACAATATTAATTCTTCTCTTCCTAAGAATCTTAACCAGTTCTATGAACTTCCTCTGCAGGGTTCTTATGTTCCACGATCCTACCATTAACCTATCAACATTCTTATCCCCTCCCTTAATACCTCGTACTCCACAACTCGGACTTAACCCAACACTAGTTCTCAATCCTACCCCTAACCCCCAAGACATGACCCTATTCCACTATAAGTCACCCAAGCCACTACTCATAAAAAGTACAGTGAAGGCAAAAAACAGCTATAGCTATAAAAGACACACTCACAGCACAAAACGCAAATAAATAGTCAATACCAATAGATGCAATAGACAAAATAGCCATCTCACAACAAAACTACTCAACAAATAACCACAAGCACCAATGGTAAAAAAATAACACAATCAATAACAGGCACCACAAGACACAGAAAACCACCGAAATTCATAGAACAATCGATACTAGGCACCAAATAAACAAATAGATTAATCCACACAAATTCTAAGCATGGAAAGATATTGAAAATATCACGATAAAAATAAAGTTTAAGGTTAGAATTCATTGGGCAACGTAGAAGTGGTTCACCAGACTCTCCATCATCTGGCAACATCGCTCGAAGAATTGCCGAAACAGATTTATTCTGAGTTCTGGGAAAATCGCCATCACCATCGTCGACCATCAAGATGGTTCTCCTAATATCGTCGGAGAAGAAAACATTAAAGGTCCACGCCGCCGTCGGAGTTCCAGTGACTGGCAGTTGGGAGTTTGGGAAAGAGCTAGAAGGGGAGATAAAAGAAGACCAAGAAATGAAATGGGGAGATGGAGAGAGAAATAGAGTATTACCCTTACCTGTCGTCGGTGATGTTACGCCACTGACGTTAGCTTCACCAGAGCCGGATAATCACGTCAAAGAGATGTTGAAATGAAGCGTTAGAAGACAAACATTAGAGAGAAAGAGTATTTCGAAATTATAATTTCTTAATTTGCTAAGGCAAATTCACTTAAACTAAATTTAAAAATTTTGATGAAACGTTGATATTTTACCTCTTTTAGTTTAATTCACTTAAACTAAAAAGGTAAAATAACAATGTTTCATCAAAAGTTTTAAATTAACATAAAAGTTGCTATAACACAATCAAGCTCTCCTAAATTCTTATTAGATCTAAGCAAAATTCATCCATCAAATAAATCAAAAGTCAAATTAGGGTTTTCAGGGGACCAATAATTTTATACACCTATGGGATAAATTTCATCGACAAAAATTAAAAATTTTAATCAAAATCATGGTAAAATTATATGAAAAACAAAACCCACAAAGTAAGTGTAGGAAAAAAAAGTAATAAATCATATGACATTAATTTCAAAATAATTTAATATTTTCTTAAAATAACATTTTTTCATAAATTTTTTAAAAAATCACATAAAAATCATTATAACACTATAAAGCTCTGCTAAATTTATATCGGATCTAAGTAAAAGTCATTCTTAAAAATAAAAAAAATCATGTTAAGAATTTTTGCAGCATTGAAGATTTAGATACACCTAAAAGATAAACTTCATAGAATAATAATCAAAGTTTTAATGAAAAACTGCTATAAAATCATAAATAAAATAAAACTAGAAAAGATGTACAAGAAAAAAGATATAACATAAGACAATTATTAACAAAAGATAATTAATTTCAAACTAATTTAGCATTTTATAAGAAAATTTACTTAAATTGAAAAGAAAAAAATGGCAAAGCTTCATAAAAATTTTAATATTCACATAAAATTTGTTAACACAAGCAAGATCTGCTAAATTTAGATAAGATCTACGAAAAAATCTTTTATAAAAAAAATTGATGACAAGTTAACTATTTTTGTAGTGTCGATGATGTTGATACACCAAAGAATAAACTTATAGATAAACAATCAAAGAAGTCATAAAAAATTAAATAGTTATTAAAGAAACCAACAACAAGAAAAACTAAATTAAATTAAAAAAAACTAACTGAAAAAAATAATGAAGATAAAAAAAATACCTTTCATCTGAGCTAAAATGCATCATCCTTCTCTACAACACTTAAAACCATAGTCAACCAGAAAGAAACCTTGAATTAATTTGAAGCTTTCAAATGAAATTAAAGATCGGAAAAAATAAGAAAACCCTAATCTCTATAAAGAGAAATGAAATTCTAGAGAGAGATAAAGAGTGAGCTTAGACAGATGACAGAGCAAGTATAAAAGAAAAACATAATGTGAAATTAAAAGACACAAAGGAGAGATTTATATAGGAGGAGTGAAGTGTTGATGCTTTAATGTCTATTTTATCTTTCTATTATTTTGTAATCAATGTCTGATTACGTTTATAGATCTCTTCACAAAATTTGCATGAATTGAACCAAAAAAATATCATCATCCAATTAGGGAAGGCCACATAAGTAATGTTGTTGGGAGTGATTATCATCATCCACTAACTATTTGAAAAGACTAGTAAAAAAAACATAACAAATACCCATCATAATTATGTTTGTGATTGAGGTGTGTACCACATGGCAAGATATTTTTGTTGGAGGAATCAAGGAATAAAAAATCTAGATACTTATGGGCACAGTAATAAACTGAAAAAGAAAAGTGAAATGAGTTTGCAAACAACCATATTCTTTTACTCATTTTAAAAATATGCAGGTAAATGGGAGTCAATAAATTAGAAACAAAAAAAATCACAAAACTATTTTTTAAAGAGAAAAGTAGAAAATAAAAAGAACCTCTTATTAAAATAAGAATAAAATGACCCTCTTATTAAAATAAGAAAAGATAATAACAATAAATTTTTTAGGGTATTATTTGTGTAATTTATTATTTATCCTTTACAGTATTATTATAACATGTTCAGTTCTTTTATTTGTTTACTTTATTTCTTACATTCTTGATTTATATATATTAGCTATAAATAAAAAGGATTTAATTTAAAATACGTATAGTTACTTGTTTTTCTCGGGTTAATATAGAAAAACAAAAATAGGTCTCATATATAAAGGTAAAAAATTTTGAATTTTCTTTTCCATAAATGTAGAGTTTTTTCTCAATCAAATTTATGGTTGGTGATATCTTTAACAATAAGAGAATGTGAATTTTATTTTATGATAAAATAGTGAATCAAGTCTTTTCTTAAAAAATGATATAGAAAATAAAGACAACAATCTTAAGATCACGCGATATAACTTGTATCATGTAGATAAGAACAAAGTAAAATTTTGACTTAAATCGTTCCTTCTTTGTTCAAATTTTAGTTTATTTTTCTTTAAAAGAAAACTGAATCAAATCATAGTCTATAGATAGAAGAGAAATAAATAAATATTATAATAGATATATTTATCTTACTTGTTTCTTGACTTACCATTTTACATTTTTTCAATGGCAGTGAATACTTTACAATGATATGAAATAAAAAAAATGTGAGAATTATGATATTTTGAATTTTTTAACAACGATTATAGTGATTTTTAAATTTTGTGGTATTTTGATTATTTTTCCTCTCCGTAGTTGCATCATGGTATTTTTAATATGCAGGTGCGGGTGGCATGGTTCTTGTTAGACCCTTGGCTTGATGGTTTAGGCTACTCGGGATGGCTAGGAATTTAGATGATAAACCTATTCATGTCCCAATCAATTCGGTTAGGATTAAGTTCCCTTGAGGTCAGTCTGCCAATATGAACATGTCGGTAGGTCATAGCAAGAACTTGGTAGTTCTGTGGCTAAGAAATACAAGATAAATGTGTATCTAAGGTATGTTAAGGACTGCACAGTCTGAGATAAGATAAGGCTAGATGTCGTATGAATGTGGTTGAGTGAAGTTCATGGGCTATGTACTGAGTAATAAAGACAGAGAAATAGGCACCAATGACAAGTTATGTGAGGTAAGGCCCTCACATAAGGTGGGCATGTCGGAAAGATATAAGCTTAGCACCAAAGTGGGTGTTAGGCACCTAAATTGAGGGTTGTAAGCGTGAGCCTTGCACAGGCGCTCTCATTTGAGTAGTTTCGTTATCTCTTGGACATTTTGGCTCACTTAGCAGCTTTGGATAAGCATTATATTAGTATTTAAGTTTAAACATGGCCTAGCAGTTGGGGTTGGAAACTACATTTAGGATAGTCATGTATCTATCATGTGATAATAGGCCATTCATTGGCCAAAGTTGATAGTGTTAGCTTATTTATGTAAGGATATTTAATGTGCTTTTTATGATGTAATGACCTCTTCCATCGTTTACAAAAGATTCTACAGTAAATTCATAAGAATCTCTTTCATCAGAAGTTTTAGAATCTATTCCTAAGTATGGGAGTGTATTAGACATAAATTAAGGCTGGATAATATCCCTAACAGAAAGTTAAGTTGGAAATGCCCATACTTATTTAGTTTTGGGCTAAGTTTAAACTAGGGTCAACTTCAAACGAGCACTTCTCCTAGAATATGAAGAATTATGGGGCCCAATATGCACCAAATTAAAGATCTCTGAGTCTTCTCATCAATGCCATTGGACATTCATTAATCTTCTTGTGCAGTAAAATATTATGACCATTTTACTGAAAACTATTCGTGTAGAGAAGTTGAAGTCGCTATTGCAGGAATTTTCCTGCTATAGCAGGATAATGGGAGTATAATGGTCTATTTTTGCCAAAATTTAGTTCATAAACTCCAAAATTTCATTCCTAAGCTCTGAGGGGTGATTAGCTCATGGTTAGTGTGAAAATTCTTCGTTGAGGGAAGATTTTACTCTATTTTAACATCGATTAATCTATTTTTCTTCTAGAATCATAAGAATGGAAAATTATGGTGAAATTCTTATAAGTTAGAATCCTATGTTCATGAAATAATAGAAAAAACTTATGCGTATGTATATTTTCACTTTTGAATTGATTTAGATTGTAAATTAGCTCTTGTAGTATAAAAATTTGGTTCAAAAATATGAATTTTGATAATTGGGGATCTTAAATTAAATAAAGATACGACCTTTATCTTTAAAACTCCATTAATTGAGATGGGTTGAGAATTAATTGACCCTTGGGTAATATGTAACCATGAATATGGATATAGCTAGTGGGTTTGACTTTTTGAAGTATTTGTTTGAAGAGTAGTGTCAACACCCGAGACTACCCCATAGTCATAACACAGTGCTTAAAACCACAAGTGATCCCAAGCTAACCCATGATACTGACATAATGCATGAGAAATTGATTAAAACATATGTAAAAGTTAAATTAATTGAGTGGAAGCTTAATAATGAGATGAGTTGCTTTAGTACATTACTATTCAATGTTTACGACACCGTAATCTAAAAGAAGTGGGGCTGAAACTACATATAATAACTCTAACTATCGATCTATGAAGCCTTTATAGATAAGAACTATAGGTAGCTGGCACATGACCCTAACTCTCCCTAATCTTATATATAAATAAGAAAATAAAATACAAGAATAATAACTGACCTGACTCCTCAAAATAAGAGAATTCATCACCTGCTTCCTGAATGCAATGATATGTTTGACTATGATCCGAATTGTAAGCACCTGAATATACATCACATGAAAAAGTATTTAATCTCAAGTTAATTCTGAATATGATGTAAACTAATACTTAATGCTAATTGAAAATAAAGAAATGAGCTTGAGTGCAAACTGAATGCATGGAGCTGAATTGTAGTAGAATGACCCTATATAAAATACATATACACTAATGTGCAGTGATGTCTCAAAATTCATAATATAAAAGAAAGTAAAACAAAACTCAGGGTCAAGTATGAATACTGGGTCTTAAATGGTAGGATGTGTACAGATGCGACGACCAAGTAAATAAACATATAATTGATCAACACTATACTGAATAAATTGATTACAAGGTCATGCAATAACTGAGTTTTAATGTGGGAGAAACCATTAATTGACATATAACTATGTGAGATGAACATGGAGTCGATGCATAAATTCTATTGAAAAGGGCCAATATATCTTGCTAGAGTATAAAGGCTGATCTGACGTGGTACCACTTAACTGATTTCCAAAAAGACTAAGGTTTCAATCCTATTCTGATGGGTGACCCTTTAGAACCTATAGTGGCATTGTAATTTTGGGACTTAGGGACTTCTACTAAAGGTATCAGCCTAACTAATGAGTGACCCTTTATTCCTACGTCTGTCGGTGCTAAGTACTACTTTCAATTGAATATTAATTGATATACTGAATAACTCAATAAAACTGAAGTCCTGCGGTTGATATATAAGTTCTTTTTTCCTAAAATCATTAGAAATTATGAAAACTAAAGGATTGCGTGTTTGACTGATAATGCATGATATACTAGGTCATGGAGTGTTCATAACCCATCATCTCTAAAGAATGCTACTATCATGATAAATTTTATAATCTGAAGAGAAATGTGAAATTTAATAACACGAGTCCAAAATCATGAATTTAGCAACATACTAGGGTTCATAATTCTAAGTAGGTGAAAATACTAAATTTCATGAGAAAACATAGTATGTCAACTAGTATAGACTAAAATCCCCAAAATTAAGATAAATAATGCATAATAGTATTGAAAACTGAAACAACACAAAACTTGATCATATCCTTTATATCCGAAGTAATATCAAGTAAATCATGCATGGATTTGAGAACTACGTACTGTAATACAGTCATAAGAAATCATAAATAATCGTAAAAACATGCTCATGAATGTAAAATATATAAAGGAGAACAAAATTTAATCTTGAATTCTATTTGGGTGAAAACCCTAGTTTATGAGAATCACAGAAATCATAACTGACATTTATATTTTAGAGCTATGTTTTGGGAATAAGTGTGAAAGGAATCACTTATTGAATACCCACATACCTGAATCGATGAAATATTGGAATGTATCTTTAGGAATCTGGCTTTGAGAAAAACCCTAGGCTTAGGCTTGCTTAAGAGTTGAATCGCTAGATTTTCTAACTTAAAATGAGTTTAGATAAAATAATGAGGTATTTGGGATGATTAAATAGATTTATACCTCTTGTAACAACTAAAATAACGTAGGTTTGGGGTTAAAAGAGTGGAAAAAGACCAAATAACCCCTTAATAATATTTTGAAAAGTTGTTGGTATTCTTGATGAGTTTGGTGACGATCCATAGGGTCTGGGGATGAGTCATAGCCTGATTCATATTTTGGACTCAAATTTTTGTCCCCACTACCATGACAATAAGTCATCCTACTACTCATAGTGCCCTGATGACAAGTCATCATTAGAAGCTTTGACAGTGTTTCAGCAAATTGGATATAACTCTTGCTCCGATATCAGATTAAGGTAAAATAGGATACATTGGAAAGCTAATTCAATTATCTATATTTTTTGGATATTGATCTTAAAAATTATAATTAATATAAATTTTATGCTCGTTGGAAGTTGACTATATCAATATTCTTCACAAGAATTCAATCAGTATGGAATATTTTGATTTATCTATGAGCTAGGAGCCATCTGTGGCCTTAATATATGTATAAATCACTTATCATACTATCAAAACATGATTTTTTTATGTTGCATTTACTTGAAACATGGTTCTAATATTGACTTGGATTTTTGGGCTATTACAATATCTCCCCTTTGGGATCATTCGTCCTCGAATGAAGAATGACTTGGCTGTAAGAATTGGGAAAGAGATATAATCCATGACATAGAATTCTAAGAGCTGAATATAGTCATGATGAATAAATTTCCAACTAAAAATTTGACTATTTTGATAATTAGGGAGCTCACTTGTATTGTCTGGTTGAATTCTGAAGTTGGATAACTAACATGATATCAGTTTTTAAATCTGGGTATCTGTTATCATTGGGATTGATTTAAACTTAGAGTAAGGACTCAATTGAGTATACACAAGGAATGAATGGAAATAAAGAACCTCATGGAATAGGAATATACGAGAAACTTAGTATAGTAAGACCAGATGAAAATATGAGAATCTAGAAGAGCTTATCTGCCTGATCGCTGAACTGAATAGTTGGATATAAGAACTAACTTATATTGAAAGTTCATAACTCAACTGAAGCATTCCTGGTAGAACTTGTACATAGAATTGTAAAGTGATATATAATGACATATAATTTCTAAGAGTCAATGAGAAAGGTATATTTTTTACCTTTAACTGTAATTCCCCTAGAGTACACCCTGGACGCCACAAATGCTTATAGTCACAAGTGACCACAAGCTAACCCATAAGCTGGTACCTACTGTGAGTTCTGAATAAACTAGTAATAAAAGGATGCATATGTACGGAAAACAAAGCTGGATAAGCCATAAGGTTTAAACATTCAAAAATATCTTTGAAATAAGATGTCCAAAAATAATAATGTAAAGACTGTCAATAACATCAAATAATAGACTAACTATCTAAAAACCTCTAACTAACTGACTGTGGATTTGATTGGACAAGTCCTCAACTAACTCTGGCTGACTACTAAACTGAAACAATAAAATAAACATAAGCGAACCTCCAAATATGAGGACCCACCACTGCTGCTAATTCTGGTGTGCTGGGATATCTAGGTACGATTGGGAACCTGAGCGTCTGGACCTATGATATGAGACATCATAGCGTCAGAAACAAGTATACGATCAGTACTTTGAATGTAATGGCATGATAAATGAGGTTAGAATGATATGCATTGGTCATATGCATGAATAATAACTGACTGAATAAATAACATGAGATAACTGATGTATAATTGTAAGACCCTGTAAGATCCTAGGTTCATTTCAGCTCATTCTTGCAAGTAGGAAAGGGTCCAAGACTTAGAATATTTTACTAAGTGTTAAGACTTAGTCATGTATAGGGCCCTAAACTTTGATGAATTTATTCTAGATCTTCCCGATATTGAAAAGTTATTTTATAAGTTGATTCATGATCAGGAATGTCAATAGTACATCTCGGGTGAGTTTTAGAATTTTTGGACAAGCGTAAGGGCATGTTTGAAACTCCAAAATAGTAACGCAGAGCGATTAGCCCGCGGTGCTCCGCCCAGTCCGGTGATGGGGGGAGACCGTGGTGCCCTACCTAAAGCGGTGCTCCAAAGCTCGTAGCGCCCTGGCCAGTCCGGTCCGTGTATTTTCTATAGTTTTTTTCAATATTGAGTCCCAAAACAATATTTTTACCCCCAAATTGATATTTTCTCTCAAAACCTCTCAAGAATAAAACCCTAGGTTCATCAAACTCAAGTACAAGTCTCAAGAACTCACCATAATTTCTTACAAATTCAGAAATCAAGGTATGTTTAGGTTATCATCCTTGGGTTCCTTCCACCCTTGGAGTTCAAGTATCAGTTTTGAGAACTTAAATTATGATTTACATTCTTAAATTGAATTATGTTAATGAATGTGTTGTTGAAATAAACTAGCATATGTGTTGATTTATGTAATCCTTATATCACAACCCATGAATTGTGAGTTGAACGTTGTACCCATGATATCCCCATGTTATTATTTCTCATGTACAAGAGTCATACTTCCCAAGTATTTGATAAAGTGTCTATGTGAATGAATTATGCATGATGTCCTAATTGTAATGCTCTTAGAGTTGTGATATGGTTCTATTATTTATGCTATCGAGTCCTGGGGGTATTATATACCCAAAATTAGCTGCTTACTTAGTTTCCAATCGTAATAGAATAATCCTGTAGTATCCTAAATAGTAGCATTTAATCAATTAATAGAATCAACATGAGTTCAATCAAGCTTAGTATAGTCCAGTGATCAGTGTCGTTTCAGTTGGGAGTAGGACTTAGCATCGAGCGAACCCAAGGATGGGAGAATTCCTGCCAGCATAAGGTTTGACCCTTAATAACAGTACCTAGTTATAAAGCTACGTAGCCAGTGTAGGGTAAATCATTTTCCTGCCAGACTAGGGTTGACGTAACCATATATATCTCATGAGTTTTCTCGCCAGATTAGGGTTGACATAGCCAGTGTTAGTAACTCGTGGCACGGTGCTAACACCCTTCCAACTGGGGTTATAGGTTGGGCCCCAAATCAATCTATAATCGGGGTAGATCAGTTAGATAATAGCTCTGACAGTTATAGTTTTACTATTCAGTACTCCATATTCAGTACTCATATTCAGTATAAAACTCAATTTAGTTCTACACGATCATAACTTATAGTTATCAGTATTCAGTTACCAGAACTCAGTACTTCAATTTAGTCTAATTCAGACAGATGATATATGCTTGGTATTGTGTGTTTAGTATTTGCAGTAGTCTCAGTACTATATATACTCTCGTTTAGTTATTTCATGTATTTAATTATTATTACACATATACATAAACCCATGCAAATTAGCCTAACCCCACCTAGCATACTAATACATTCAAAGTACTGAGGCATACTCTCTATGTACTATGATATTTCATATCATAGGTTTGGACATTCGGGTTCCTAACCGTACTTAGCTAGATTAATCTATCAACCATAGCTATAATAGTGAGTCCTAATCCATTAATATTTTTTAGGGTCATAAAAACTGTGTGACACCCAAGGTGTAGTCTCAAGGCATTACAACTTGGTATCAGAGCCTAAGGTTCTAAAGTATCCTAGGGAGTTTGAAAGCTATGTCAAGTAGAGTCTTGTGCATGGGTAAGTAGAGCGCCATAATTATGGGAAAGAGGCTATGAGGTGTTTTAAGAAAAGTTTCATTCTTTTAGTGTTCATATTATGCGAGTGAGCATGGGCTCAAGTTAAACTCTCTGTCTAATCCAACTTTTCCTTCCGTTTATAGAACATGCCTCACTGAAAAACTAACAGAAGAAGAACTGGGAACCAGCCAACATCTCCGTCCATTTCGGAAGATCCCCTAAATAAGCATATTTCTGATGCAGAATTCAGAGCAGTATTCACCACTCTACACCATTCTATGGTAGCTCAGAATGTTTGACCAGCTGCTGTTGAGGCTAACCCAGTGGCCAATACTGCTGTAGCTAGGATTCGAGACTTCACCCAAATGAACCTCCTTCATTTTTATGGTCTAAGTCTAAGGAGGATCCACAAGAATTCCTTAACTTGGTGTAGAGTATAACAGACATTATGGGGGTAAATTCTAGTTAGAGTGCTGAGTTAACTGCCTATTAGTTGTAAGATATGGCTCATACATGGCCTATAGATTGAAAAGAGTTTGCTACTGCCTTCTTAGATAGGTTCTTTATATTGGAGTTGAGAGAGGATAAGGTGTTAGAGTTCATCAACCTGAAGCAGGGCAATATAAGTGTGAAAGAGTATTCCCTCAATCTTTCTTAGTTGGAAAGGTAAGCTCCTTATATGGTAGCTGATAGCAAGTCTATGATGAGCAAGTTTATGTCTGGTATGTCTGACAGTATGGTCAAGAAGTATAGGACTGCAATGCTGATTAAGGAGATAGGCTTATCTAGGTTGATGGTCCATGCTCAACAAATTGAGAAATAGAAGACTAAGGAGAAAGAGAGAGAACAAGAGGGCTAGGATAGGTAGTTTCAATTTTTCTCAACCAAAGTTAGTGCTCAGTTTTGCCCAATATATTTAGTCCTATTTCTGTCTTCGGGTATTTCACTGATGCCGAAATTTAGGAATGACAATAAAAATAGGGCACTGGGATCTACATCCTAGGGTAGTTCGAATAATGCTCGAACAAATCCTCTTTGTCATAAATATGGAAAAAACCATCAGGGTGTCTATAGGGATGGTAGCGACGTGTGGTTCAGGTATGGTATGCTAGGACATAGGGTCAAAGAATGTCCTCAGGTGGGTTCACAAAGTCAGCATAATCATCCCATAGTTCAGTCCGATTGCCAGTATCAGCAGGGTGCTGCTTCCAGTGCCACCAATGGGTAGCACACAAACAAGATCTATGTACTTCAGTCCCGACAAGATCAGGAGAGTTCTCCTGATGTGGTTACTAGTACATTGGAAGTCTTTCATTTACATGTTTGTGCTTTTTTAGATCTTGGAGCATCTCTATTCTTTGTAACTCCTTACACAGCTATCAACTTTAAAGTCAACCCCAAAATCCTAATAGAGCCTTTCTCAGTCTCTACCCTAGTGGGTAAGTCTATCATAGCCCGGTGGGTATACAGGAACTATTTGGTTATGGTGTCTCAGAAATTTACTCTAACAGACCTTGTAGAGTTAGAGATGATGGATTTTGAAGTCATTCTAGACATGGATTGGCTCCATTCATGCTATACTTCAGTTGATTGTAAGAGCAGAATTGTCTACTTTCAGTTCCGAAATGAACCAATCCTTGAATGGAGGGGTAGTACCACAACACTTAAGGGTCAAATTATTTCATACCTTAGAGCGAGAAAAATGATATCCAAGGGGTGTATTTATCATATTGTCCAAGTTAAAGACTCTAATCCTGAGGCTCCTAATCTTGAGTCAGTTTCAGTAGTGAGGGACTTTCCAGATGTACTCCCTGAAGATCTTCCCAGAGTTTCTCTCAAAAGGGAAATTGACTTCAAAATAGACCTTCTTCTAGATACTGAGCCTATCTCTATTCTACCATACGGAATGACTTAAGCTGAACTCAAAGAGTTGAAAAAATAGTTGAAGGATTTCTTAGATAAGGGATTCATTAGGCCCAATGTATCTCCTTGTGGTGCACCAGCTCTATTCATGCAAAATAAAGATGGTTCTCTTAGAATGTGTATAGACTACCATCAATTAAACAAAGTCACCATGAAGAATAAATACCCACTTCCTAGAATCAATGACTTGTTCGACCAACTTCAGGGTGCCAGTTACTTCTCTAAGATAGACCTCAGATCTGGCTATCATCAACTCAGAGTTATAGAATGTGACATTCCAAAAATAGCTTTTCGAACTCGATATGGTCACTTTAAATTTCTAGTCATGACTTGTTCTTACCGATTCCCTAGTAACTTTCATGGACTTGATGAACAAAGTGTTTAAGCAGTACTTGTACATGTTCATCATAGTCGTCATCAATGACATTCTTGTCTACTTTCGTAATGAAAATAATTATGCAGACCATCTTAGAATAGAATTGTAGATTCTTAGAGTCTATCAGTTGTTCGCTAAATTCATTAAGTTTGAATTTTGGGTAAGATCAGTAGCTTTTCTTTGCCATATTATTTTTGGTGATAGTATTAGAGTTGATCCTCAAAAGACCAAAATAGTGACAAACTGGCCTAGACCTATCTGTCCATTAGATATCAGGAGTTTCTTGGGTTTGACTAGCTATTACTAACGTTTTATTAAAGGATTTTTGTCTATTTTATCCCCCATGTCCAAATTGAATCCGAATAAAGTCAAGTTTCAATTGTCAAATTCTTGTGAGAAGAGTTTTCAAGAGTTAAAGACTCGACTCACTATAGCCCAGTTTTGACTTTGCCAGATGGTTTAGATGGGTTTTTTTATATACTATAATGCTTTCAGAGTTGTCTTGGGGAGTGTTTTGATGTAGAGGGTAAGGTTATATCCTACACCTCTAGACATTTTAAGCCCCATGAAAAGAATTATCCCACCCATGATCTTGAGTTGGTAGTTGTTGTGTTTTCCTTAAAGATTTGGAGACACTATTTGTATGGGTTGCATGTTGATGTATTTATAGACCAAAAAATCTTGTAGTATGTATTTTCATAGAAAGACCTAAATTTGCATCAGAGAAGGTGGTTAGAGTTTTTGAAAGACTATGACATGAGTGTTTTGTATCATCTAGGAAAGGATAATGTAGTGGCAGACACCCTCAGCAAGTTGTCCATGGGTTGTGTTGCTCACGTTGAGGATGGTAAGAAGAAGTTAGTTTAGGAAGTTCATCACTTTTCCAGACTAGGTGTCTGAATGGTGGATTCGGCTGAGGGTAGTGTTTGGGTGCAGAATAGTTCGAAATCTTCTTTAGTTTTTGAGGTAAAAGAAAAGTAGGACAGGGATCCCATTTTATTTAAATTAAAAGATTCATTCAGAGACTAGAAAATAGAGGTTTTCTCCCATGGGGGAGATAGTGTGTTGCGTTGCCAGGGTAAGCTATATGTACCATATGTAGATGATGTGAGAAAATGAATTCTTGCTGAAGCACATGGTGCATGTTACTCTATTAATCCAGGGGCCACTAAGATGTACCGCGACTGATGGAAAGTCTATTGGTGGAGTGGGAAGAAGAGGAACATTACAGAGTTTGTGGCTAAGTTCTCTACTTGTTAGTAGGTGAAGATTAAGAACCAAAAGCCTAGTGGTTCCATGCAGGAGTTCAGTATTCGTACATAGAAGTGGGAAAAAGTGAATGTAGACTTCGTGATGGGTTTTCCTCATAGTCTTCATCAGCATGATTTGATTTGGGTCATTGTAGACAGGATGACCAAGTTCGCCTATTTCCAGTAGTCCATACTTCCTTTTTACTCGAGGACTATCCCAGGCTCTATATCAGAGAGTTGGTCAGGTTACATGGTATCTCATTGTCCATCATTTCATGTAGAGGTACACAGTTCACCTCTCACTTTTGGAGAGCCTTACAAAAGGGTCTGGGTACCCAAGTCCATCTCAATACAGCCTTCCACCCTCAGAAAAATGGTCAAGTAGAAAGGTCCATTCTGAATTTAGAAGATATGTTGAGAGTGTTTGTCGTTGAGTTTAAGGGTAGTTAGGATGACCACTTACCTTTGATTGAGTTTACGTATAATAATAGCTATGATTACAGTATTCAAATGGCTCCGCTTAAGGCTCTTTATAGGAGAATATGTAGATCTCCCATTGGTTGGTTTGAAGTAGGTGAGGCCGCGGTAGTAGGGCCTTAATTAGTTAACCAGCCTCATTAGAGGACGAATGTTACCAAGGGGGAGATATTTTAAGACCTCATAAGATTGTAGGTTCGTTTCAGCTTATTCTTGCAAGTAGGAAGGGGTCTAAGACTTAGAATATTTTACTAAGTGTTAGGACTTAGTCATTTATAGAGCCCTCAACTTTGATGAATTTATTCTCAACCTTCTCAACATCAAAAAGTTTGTTTCTAAGTTGTTTCATGATCGGGGAAGTTAATAGTACATCTCGAGTGAGTTTTGGAATTTTCGGACAAGCTTAAGGGCGTGTTTGAAACTCCAAAACAATAGCTCAGGGAGATTAGCCCGCGACGCATATCCTAGTCTGGTGCTGGGGGGGATCCTACAATGGAGCCCATGGTGCCCAGCCTAGAGCAGCGCTCTGGAGCCTGCGGACCCCTGGCCAGTCCAGCCGGTGTATTTTTTTACAATTTTATTTAGCATTTTAAGGGAAAAATGGTCTTTTACCTTTACCGAAGTAGTCCAAAATGTAGGATTTGAGTCCTAAAACAGCATCCCCCCCCCCCCCCCCCCCAAATTGATATTTTCACTTGAAAACTCTTAAGAACACAACCCTAGGTTCACCAAACTCAAGTGCAAGTGTCAAGAATTCACCATTAATTCTCACAAATTCAAAAATTAAGGTATGTTTAGGTGTTCATCCTTGGGTTCCTTCCACCCTTGGAGTTCAAGAATCCTTTTTGAGAACTTAAATTATGATTTACATTCATAAATTGAATTATGTTCATGAATATGCTGTTGTATAAATTTCAAACTAGGAAGATTATGAATTTCATATGAATAAACTAGCATGTCTGTTGATTTATGTACTCCTCATGTCATAACCCATGAATTGTGAATTGAATGTTGTATCCATGATATCCCCATGTTATTCTTTATCATTCCCAAGAATCATGTTCACCAAGTGTTTGACAAAGTGTCTATGTGAAAAAATTGTGCATGATGTCCTAATTGTAATGCTCTTAGAGTTGTGATATGGTTCCATTATTTATGCTATCGAGTCTTGGAGGTGTTATATACCCAAAATTGGATGCATTCTTGGTTTCCAATCATAATAGAATGATCTCGTAGTATCCCAAACAGTAGCATTCAGCCAGTTAACAAAATCAGTTTGAGTTCAGTCAAGCTTAGTATAGTCTAGTGATCAGTGTCATATCAGTTGGTAGTAGGATTCAGCACAGAGCGAATCCAAGGATGGGGTCATTCCTGCCAGCATAGGGTTTGATCCTTAGTAGTAGTACCTGAGTTACAGAACTACGTAGCTAGTGTAGGGTAAATCATCTTCCTGCCAGGCTAGGGTTGACATAACCATATATATCTCATGAGTCTTCCTGCCAGATTAGGGTTGACCCAGCCAGTGTTAGTAACCTGTGGCATGGTACTAACACCCTTCCAACTGGGGTCACAGGTTGGACCCTAAATCAGTCTATAATCAGTATATATTGGTTAGATGATAACTTCCACAGTTATAGTTTAAGTATTTAGTAATCAGTATTCAGTGTTCAGTATTCAGTATTCAATATTCAGTACAGAACTTAGTTCAGTTCTACATGATCATGACTTATAGTTATCATTATTCAGTTACCAGAAGTCAGTACTTTAGTTTCAGTCTAATTTAGACAGACGATATATGCTTGGTATTGTATGTTTAGCATTTATAGTAGTCTCAGTCTTATATATACTCTAGTCCAGTTACTTTACGATATTTAGTTATTATTACTCATGTACATGAACCCATGCATATTATCCTAACCTCACCTAGCATACCAGTACATTTGAAGTACTAACACATACTCTCTCTGCGCTATAATGTTTCATATCATAGGTTCAGACGTTCAGGTTCCTGACCGTAATTAGCCAGATCAGTCGATTAGCCGCAACTATAGTAGTGAGTCCTCATCCATCGAGCATGTGATATTTATTCAGTCATTGCATTATTTCATTACTTCATTTATTTTTTAGACAGTGGGTTGAGTTAGTTGGGGTCTGTCCCATCAACTCATTTATTTCAGATATTTAGAGGCTTTCATATACTTTCAGTAGGCATTTATTCCATAGTTGTACTCAGTATTGATTTAAGTTTCTGAACCTTATGGAATTTTTAGTTTTATGCCCGTATAATTCCATGATTATTATTCAGTATTCATAGCAGGTGCCAGTCATGGATTAGCTTATAGTCCTTCGGGGTTGTAAGCACCGTTTGATGCCTAGGGTGTAGTCTCAAGGCGTTACAATAGTATGCGAGGAAGTTGTAAAATCTGAGAATGCATGACCAAGCATATGACAGGATACTGGGATAGTCTGTAAACTAAAATACTGAAATACTAATACTGCACAACTAAAAATAGTATGTCATGGTCAAGCAAGCCTGAAAACTGAACTCTGAACTGAATACAGGGCTGAGAATGTGGGAGATATCATCTAACCGACATGCCTCAATATGAGATAATTGTGGTCCAACTTGTGACCCAGTTGGAAGGGTGTCAGTACCATGCCACAAGCACTAACAATTGCTGCATTGATCAAATGAAGTGAAGTCCTAAAGGACTAAAAAGTCACTCTCTACTGGCAGGTGCTCTAGTGAGATATATGTGAACCCTCAACTGGAAGGTTCATATCTCTAACCTACACTGGCTACATAGTTATGGAACATAGGGACTACTTCTAAAGGTCACATCCTAAACTGGTAGGTGAGCCCCCATCCCTGGGTTTGCTTGTTGCTAATTCCTAGTCCCAACTGAACTAAGTCGAACTACTGAACTGATCTAAACTTGATTGATAGGATAAATGGCTAAACTAATAATACTCATATATGTCTAAAAACCCTTCTGAAAGTACTAAGACTAAGCATACAACTTAATTTTGGGTTTTCATAACACGTAAGACTCTATAACATTAACAGTAAAAGCATACCAAAACTTTAAAAGTATAATAAGTAGTCATTGCTCAAAATTCACCACTTAGACATTTAATCAAACACCTGAAATTCATGAACTTAGGCATAAGAGTGATTGAAACATGTGGGAATAACATAATCATAACACTAAAAGCATACATTGGTGAATTTAACATGGGATTTCATGCTCCAAACATGTAAAGGCTACTTTCCAACTAAAAACACTTGTAAACATCATACATAATCAAAATTCCCAAAAGTTTCATGAAATTAACTCATTGTAAACATGTGAATTCATGATTTAGAATACAAAAGTAGGTACTTGGACTCCATGGGTGAAAAGATCCCATGGATGAACATTTAACATACCTCTAAGGATTAAATCCTAAAGAATATCACAATCTTGAATGTTTTTAGCTAGGAAGACACCAGTTCTTGATCTTTATTGGATGGACCGAAGGTTTAGCTTGATGAACAATAAGAGAGTTTAGGGTTTCTTGTTGAATAAAATTGGGGAATGTGGGTAAATTATGCCCTTTCAGCAGTTTAATCCCATGTTTTCATGATTTGGGGTAGTGAGAAAAGTCAGACTTCCCTTGGGAAATTAAAATTAGTAGTTAGAATGCTGATTGGGCTCTCACCATGATGCACTAAGGCTTCCACCTCTATTTCCACCGAAACGCACCACAATTGAGGTGACTTGCTATTTTGGAAATCCAAATATGTTCCAAACCTCATTTGAAAAATCCAAAACTTACCCAAGACATGCTACTTACATTCCTGAGCATAATTAACTTAAAAACTTACATCTCGGGGTCGAGAAGGTCACTTGAAAATCCTCGATGTTAAGAGGCCAAAAATAAAAACTAAGTCTCCAACACTTAGCTAAATTTTCAGGTTCTAAGCCTCTTATACATGTACTATGGGCTGAATTGATATGGGGCATTACAATATATTCCCCTTGGGAACATTCATCCTTGAATGAAACTGATTAAGCTGAGAAAATACAGAGGTACTAACATTACATGCTGAATATGCATAACTAAAAACATGACTACATGACTGAGTCTGAAACATAGTGACTAACTAAACTGATTCATGAATGCATGCAATGACATGACCATGATTACATAGATGGAACTGAGAATGGAAAATAGATAATCTAAGAAATACTGTTACCTTGAGCTGAGTCTGAGTTTGCAGAGAAAAGGTGAGGGTACTTGGTTCTCATATCTGCTTCTGTTTCTTAAGTGTCTCTCTCTACATTGTGATTTCGCCAAAGAACCTTGATCAAAGAAACTTCTTTATTCCTTAGTCTATGAATCTGACAATCAAGGATTTCAACTAGGAGTTCTTCGTAAGAAAGGCTTTTCTGAGCATCTAAGTTTCTAAAGGAACAACGATAGCTAGATGTCCAATACACTTCTTTAATAAGGAAACATGGAACACTGGTTGCACTGAATCCAAATCTGCGAGCAACTCAAGCTCATAAGCTACTTTTCAAAAATGGCTCAAAATCCTATAAAGGCCTACATATCAGGGACTAGGTTTCCCCTTCTTGCCAAACATTTTCACTCCCTTTATGGCATAGATTCTCAAATAAACTAAGTCTCCAACCTCAAACTCAAGATCTCTCCTTCTCACATCTGTATAGGATTTCTGATGACTCTGGGCTGTCATAAACCGCACTCTGATCAACTAAACTTTCTCCAAAGCATCGAATACTAGATATAGATTTATTAATACAATCTTACCTACCTCAAACTAAGCAATAGGAGATCTACATCTCCTCCCATAAAGAGTCTCAAATGAATCCATCCGAAAACTTGAATGATAACTGTTATTGTAAGCAAACTCAATCAATGACAATTGATCATCCCAACTTCCCTTAAAGTCGATAACAAAAGCTCTCAACATGTCTACTAAGGTCTGAATATTCCTCTCTACCTGACTATCTATCTGAGGGTGAAAGGCTGTACTGAGATGAATTTGAGTACCAAGATCCTTCTGAAAAGCCTTTCAAAAATGAAAGGTAAACTGAGTACCTCTATCTGAAATAATGGGACTCTATAGAATCTAACCAACTCTCTAATATAGAGCTTGGCATAATCCTCGACAGAATAAGAAGTATGGGATGACAAGAAATGGGCTGATTTGATCATTCTGTCCATAATAACCCAAATTGAATCATGCTGGCAACATGAACGAGTCAACCCTATCACAAAATCCATATTCACCTCTTCACACTTCCATGTGGGAGTGCTGAGCTCCTGCATAGACCCACTAGGAATTTGGTGCTCAACCTTAACCTACTGACAAGTAGCACACTTGGCTACAAACTCTGTAATATACCTTTTCATACTGCTTTACCAATAGATTTCCCACAAATCACAGTACATCTTAGTAACTCCTGTGTGAATAGAGTAATGCGCTCATTGCGCTTTTGCAAGAATTAGCTATCTCAAACCATCTATACACGACACACAGTCTACCCTAACACCAAAACACACCATATCCCCCTTGGGATAAAACCTCTACTTTCTGATCTCTGACTGACTCCTTCAACTTAACTAGACTAGGGTCCCTATCTTGCTTTACTTTCACTTCGGCAACCAAAGAAGATTTTTGACTATTCTGAACCCATACACTACCCTTAGTTGAGTCAACCAAGAGAAATCCTAATCCAGCTAACTGATGAACCTCCTAAACCAACTTCTTCTTATCATTCTCAACATGAGCAACACTACCCATAGACAATTTACTAAGGGTATCTGCAACTACATAGGCCTTGCTTGAATGATACAAAATACTCATATTATAATCTTTCAATAATTCTAACCACCTCCTCTGATAAAGATTAACTCTCTGTGAAAACACATACTACAAGCTTTTGTGATCCGTGAACACATTGACATACACCCCGTACAGATAATGCCTCTAAATTTTCAAGGCAAACACAATAAATACTAACTAAAGATCATGGGTAGGATAATTCTTTTCATGGGGCTTAAGTTTTCTAGAGGCATAGGCTATGACCTTACCTATCTGCATTAGAACATAACCCAAACCAACTCTGAAAGCATCACAGTAAACAACAAACCTATTGAACTATCCAGCAAGGTCAAAACTGGCGTTGAGGTAAGTTGAGCCTTCAACTCCTGAAAACTTTTCTAACAAAAATCTGACCATTGAAATTTGACTTTCATCTGAGTCAATATGGACATGGGGGATGCAATAAACAGAAACCCTTCAACAAACCATCTGTAATAGCTATCCAAACCCAAGAAATCCTTATATCTGATAGAGAAATGGGTCTGGGCTAGTTTCTCATTGCTTTGGTCTTTTAAGGGTCAACTCTAATGCCATCATCAAAAATAATATGGCCAAGAAAAGCTATTGATCTTTTCCAAAATCGCACTTACTAAATTTGGTGAAAAATTCATGGGCTTTAAGAGACTGCAATAATATTTTGAGGTGGTCTGCATGATTATTTTCACTACGATAATAGACAAGAATGTCATCTATGAAGACTATGACGAACATGTCCAAGTACTAGTTAAACACTCTGTTCATCAAGTCCATGAAAGCTTTTGGGGCATTTGTAAAACTGAAAGACAAGACTAGAAATTTGAAGTGACCATACTGAGTTCTAAAAGCTGTGTTTTGAATGTCACATTCTCTAACTCTGAGTTGATAATAGCTGGATATGGGGTCTATCTTAGAGAAATAACTGGCACACTGAAGTTGGTCAAACAAGTAATCAATTTTGGGGAGTGGATACTTATTCTTCATTGTGACTTTGTTCAACTGATAGTAATTGGTGCATATTTTGAGAGAACCATCTCTATTTCCCACGAAAAGTATCAGAGTGCCCCATGGGGAAACACTAGGCCTGATAAATCTAATCTAACAAATCTTTCAACTATTCTTTAAATCCCTAATCTTTGCTAAAGCCATTCTGTAGGGTAGAATAGAGATAGGTTGGGTGTCTAGAAGAAGGCCTATTCTGAAGTCAATTTCCCTTTCAGGAGGGACTCTGGAAAGATCTTCAAGGAAAATATTTGGGAACTCCCTCACTACTAAAACTAACTCAAGACTTGGAGCATTAGAATCAATGTGTTTAAATCAAACCAGATTGTAGAAACACCCCTTGGATATCATTTTTCTTGTTCTAAGGTATGAAACAAGCTGACCTCTAAGTGCTGAAGTAATATCCCTATACTCAAGGACTGGTTTATTTGGAAACTAAATATTAACAACTCTTCTTCTACTATTGGTAACGCTCAGCTTACACGTCAATTTAGTGCAAGACGGTCATCTTTAATATATTTACCCAACTTTTGGAGTCGGGGTCGAATCAACAAGAAACAATGTGAGTGGCAATTAAACTAATTTAAAACTATAGCTACAAGTTGAATTCAAACAGATGATACAAAAAGAAAAAATGGGGGGTTTTGGAGATTAGCCAATAAATGTTGGTCACTTTAGCTTCGGTGTGTGTAATCAAGAGTTTTTGGAAAAATGAGAATTATGATCAATGGGGGTTTTGGAACTTGGAAGATGTGAATAGTGATTCAAGATTCTCACAGTAGGTAGGACAACAGATTATTTTATCGAAGTTATGCCTAAATGTCCCTCGACCTACTTAAGTATTTAATTACCTAATCCTCTCGAACTTGAAAATTTATATTCACTTACAAAACTTTACCTCGAGTTAATCAACCTTGTTACAGTGTCAATTATTAAATGGAAGCTTTCAGTGCTTGTAAGTCCTTGTTGATAGTTAACTTCCTATTATAATTGATTTCATATCTCAAGAAAATCAAAGTAGGTGTTATCTATTGTTTGCAACCAATAGACGATAATTAAAACCTCAAAATTATCAAGGAGTCCTATTACCTTTCGAATCTTGAACACTTAGCATCTTATCAAGGCTTACCCCTATATCCCATAATTTGGGTTAAAGGGATTTAGCCACTCATAATGCAAAAATCGAAACAACTAGTTGTATTCATGATTTGAAAGATAAACTTACCACAAAATGAATAGTAACTAGTGATTTACCAATTCGATAACAATGAAAAATCCCCAAAATATTGATGAAAATCTCTTCAAAGTTAATTGGTTTTCAAACCAAGAAACTAGAGAGAAAAGTAACAGAATACGTGTCTGCAACTTAATTTTTTGAACCCTTCAGAAAACCCTAAACAAGACTTTAAATAGTTTATTCTAAATAAGGAAACAAAATCACAGAGTTTAATCATTCCTTGAATTAGGCGACGACATTCGTTATAACTTATCAGGAGCTTGATGACTTATCACAAATGTCGTCAGCTCCTTCTTCAATTTTAGCACTTCCTCCTTAAGGCTGACGACAATATGTGATGTCTATCAGATCTTTGATGACCTATCATGAATGCCATCACTTCTCTACCTCAGCACCCATGTTCTACCTTAGGCTGATGACAACTTTGATGTCCTATCAACTCTTTGACAACTAATCAGGAAATGTTGCCATAACTTTCAGCTGAAGTCCATTCTCTATCTAAGGCTAATGATGAAGATGATAACTTATCACAGGGCTGACAACTCATCAGGAATGTCATTATCCACACTTCTCTTCTATTTTCTTCTGATTTTAACTCTTTTGCTTCTATCCTTGTTGGTTCTTATGTATCTTGGTTTCTACTTCTAAATCAAAGATAAAACAATAAAAAATGAAAAAATTTGCTTAAGACTTTGCAATTATACTAAGTTAAATGCCTCAAATATGTTAGCGTTTGCTCACACATCAACACCCTCAGCTTTAAACAATTGCTTGTCCTCAAGCAACTCAAACATAACTAAGAGAATGCAAAGTACATTTGGTAGTCAATCATCTATATCATATCAAAACATCTTCACCATCTACAAGGTCAGTCAATTCAAGAACAACTGTGTATATTATTGATGAACAACAATGCAACACACAGGAATCAAGATATGGCACCAACTCAGCAACACAACCATGCATGTATCAAGTTTACACTATCCAAACAAGTCAGTAATTAGCAATGTAACCAGTGTGCCCTCACTATGAAGAAATCCCCCTTTACTCATAGAAGACATCACATATATAACCACGGGGACAGTCATAAGACACTCACTCTTAGAATGAAGTTCCAATCAATGTATGCCAAATACCATAGGCTTGCCTTATTTTCATTACCCCGATCTTCAGACAGGTCAGCTAGGATCTTTATAGGTCTTCTCTTTGGCTTGTTATGTAGGCTAGTGGCTGGTATGATACTCGATGATATTTAAAGTGACTAAGCCTCCTTGACACTACACTAGATTTTGGGGTTTCACATAATTCTCCTTTTTCTATTCTTCTCTTTTCTTGATCACACTTATTCAGGATGGGTGCGGTTCTTTTCTACAATCACTACTTTTTTTCACAACTTTTCCTTTCTTGGTCTTTCCGTCGCACCCAGCTTTTTATTATTTTCTTTTACTCTACCTTTCTTCATACTTATTTTACATCATGTACCCCTATGATAGCCACTCTCAACTTATGCCATTTACCTAAGTCAAGGTGCATAGTGTCCAAGGAGGACTAGGGCCAAAACAAGTTTATTGTGATATAAACGGGAAGGTGATAGGTGTCATAAAAAGAAATAGGCTAAGCAGGCTCAAAGTAGGGATCAAGGGATATTCTACATACAGGGAAGGTTATTAGGATAAAATTTGGCTAATATTAAAATGGCCTATGATCCTTTCCTAACTCCTATCCTTCAACCTAGGTAAGACTAACCAGGCAAGTTCTGAATCCAATATACAAAGGGAGCTAAATAAAATCTAACACACACATGGCACACTAGTATATCACCAGTTACCACTTATCCAGTTCATGCAATTGTTTAGCAATGATTACTGAGTCACAAGAACTAATGCCATACAAAGATGCACATTGGTAACATTTAGATGCAAATCACACATTTAAACCTTTAGAACATTGGAGAGGTGCTCAAAAATCAATAAAAACATGTTAACTTCCTAAGGTACTTGTATTTATCCTAGTCAACTACAACATTTTACAGCAAATCACAATACGCCTAAAGATGCCGGCTCTACTAGAAACAGGACTCCGGGGAAAAGACGCATAGCATTAAAAATCCCAAGAGAACATTAAAACCCATAAGTATCCCCACCGTCAACTTAAAATCATTTAATATCCCCAACGCATTAAACAAAAATAAGAGAGTTAGAAATATACCTGTGGTACCATGGGTACATATATCTGATGTTAATCATATAATACAAATACAAAAAACAAAATACCTTGTGTTGCTTCTCAAGCAGCGCCTGATTTAATGTCGCGGTATGACATCATTCAGTCATCATTTATCCCTTCACTTAGATGATTTGAATATCAGTCCATCTTTTGATCTTTACTTCTTTTGGGTCCATTGAGCAAAGGCGAGGGCATGATAAGGAATGTTCTATCACACCACTTCAAAGACTTGACCGCTTTCCCAATTTCGCATCAAACTTTTATGTAGGATCATTGGGAAGTGGTGAGGATCTTATTGGGAGTATGATCCATCACAATATGGACATGGATCATCAAGATAAGATTTTCAACCACCAAGATTATGTTCATTCCATGATTCCATAGTAGTAAGTAAAGTAAAATAAAAATCTACCTAATACAAGAAATAAAAGTAAACCAAAAACAAATATTTACAAGTTTGAATTCAAGAAAGTAGGCTAAAATTCCAAACCAACTCAATACGCCAAATTATTCCCCGGCAACGGTGCCATTTTTTATAACTCTCAGCTTACACGTCAATTTAGTGCAAGACGGTCATCTTTAATATATTTACCCAACTTTTGGAGTTGGGGTCGAATCCACAGGGAACAATGTTAGTGGCGATTAAACTAATTTAAAACTATAGATATAAGTTGAATTCAAACAGATAATACTAAATGATAAAATGGGGGGTTTTGGAGATTAGCCAATAAATGCTGGTCACTTTAGCTTCGGTGTTTGTAATTAAGAGTTTATGGATAAATTAGAATTATGTTCACTAGGGGTTTTGTTACTTGACAGATGCGAGTAGTGATTCAAGATTCTCACAGTAGATAGGACAACAGATTATCTTTATAAAAGTTATGCCTAAATATCTCTCGACCTACTTAAGAATTTAATTACCTAATCCTCTCAGACTTAGGGAATTTATATTCACTGACCAGACTTTACCTCAGGTTATCAACCTTGTTTTAACATAAATTATTACATTGAAGTTTTTAGTGCTTCCAAGTCCCTGTTGATAGTTCACTTCCTACTATAATTGATTTCTTACCTCAACCAAATCAAAGAAGGTGTTATATTGTGTTTGCAACCAATAGACGATAATTAAAACCTCAGAATTATCAAGGAGTCCTATTAACTTTCAAATCTTTAACACTTAGCATCTTATCAAGACTTACCCTCGAACCCATAATTTGGGTGAAATGGATTTAGCCACTCACAATGCAAAAATCGAAACAACTAGTTGTATTCATGATTTGATGGATAAACTTACCATAAGATGAATAATATCTAGTGATTTTCCAATTCGATCACAATGAAAATCCCCAAAATATTGATGAAAATCTCTTCAAAGTTAATTGGTTTTCAAGCCAAGAAACTAGAGAGAAAAGTAACAGAATATGTGTCTCCAACTTAGTTTTTCGAACCCCTTCGTAAACCCTAAATAAGACTTTAAATAGTTTAGCCTAAATAAGGAAACAAAATCACAGAGTTTAATAATTCCTCGAATTAGGTAACGACATTTGTGATAACTTATCAGGAGGCTGATGACTTATCACGAATGTCGTCAGCTCCTTCTTCAATTTTAGCACTTCCTACTTAGGGCTGATGACAAAATGTGATAGCCTATCAGATCTTTGATGACTTATCATGAATGTCATCACTTCTCTACCTCAGCACCCATGTTTTACCTTAGGCTGACGACAACTTTGATGTCCTATCAACTCTTTGACAGCTTATCAGGAAATGTTATCACAACTTTCAGCTGAGGTCCATTCTCTATCTAAGGCTGACGATGAAGCTGATAACTTATCACAGGGCTGACGACTTATCAGGAATGTCATCATCCACACTTCTCTTCTATTTGCTTCTGATTTTAACTCTTTTGCTTCTATCCTTGTTGGTTCTTATGTATCTTGGTTTCTACTACCAAATCAAAGATAAAACAATAAAAAATGACAAAAGTTACCTAAGACTTTGTAATTATACTAAGTTAAATACCTTAAATATGTTAGCCTCTGCTCACACATCAACACCCTCAACTTAAAACAATTGCTTGTCCTCAAGCAACTCAAACATAACTAAGAGAAAACAAAGTACATTTGGTAGTCAATCATGTATATTATATCAAAACATCTTCACCATCTACAAGGTTAGTCAATTCAAGAACAACTGTGTATATTATTGATGAACAACAATGCAACACACAGGAATCAAGATATGGCACCAACTCAGCAACACAACCATGCATGTATCAAGTTTACACTATCCAAACAAGTCAGTAATTAGCAATGTAACCAGTGTGCCCTCACTATGAAGAAATCCCCCTTTACTCATAGAAGACATCACATATATAACCACGGGGACAGTCATAAGACACTCACTCTTAGAATGAAGTTCCAATCAATGTATGCCAAATACCATAGGCTTGCCTTATTTTCATTACCCCGATCTTCAGACAGGTCAGCTAGGATCTTTATAGGTCTTCTCTTTGGCTTGTTATGTAGGCTAGTGGCTGGTATGATACTCGATGATATTTAAAGTGACTAAGCCTCCTTGACACTACACTAGATTTTGGGGTTTCACATAATTCTCCTTTTTCTATTCTTCTCTTTTCTTGATCACACTTATTCAGGATGGGTGCGGTTCTTTTCTACAATCACTACTTTTTTTCACAACTTTTCCTTTCTTGGTCTTTCCGTCGCACCCAGCTTTTTATTATTTTCTTTTACTCTACCTTTCTTCATACTTATTTTACATCATGTACCCCTATGATAGCCACTCTCAACTTATGCCATTTACCTAAGTCAAGGTGCATAGTGTCCAAGGAGGACTAGGGCCAAAACAAGTTTATTGTGATATAAACGGGAAGGTGATAGGTGTCATAAAAAGAAATAGGCTAAGCAGGCTCAAAGTAGGGATCAAGGGATATTCTACATACAGGGAAGGTTATTAGGATAAAATTTGGCTAATATTAAAATGGCCTATGATCCTTTCCTAACTCCTATCCTTCAACCTAGGTAAGACTAACCAGGCAAGTTCTGAATCCAATATACAAAGGGAGCTAAATAAAATCTAACACACACATGGCACACTAGTATATCACCAGTTACCACTTATCCAGTTCATGCAATTGTTTAGCAATGATTACTGAGTCACAAGAACTAATGCCATACAAAGATGCACATTGGTAACATTTAGATGCAAATCACACATTTAAACCTTTAGAACATTGGAGAGGTGCTCAAAAATCAACAAAAACATGTTAACTACCTATGATACTTGTATTTCTCCTAGTCAACTACAACATTTTACAACAAATCACAATACGCCTAAAGATGTCGGCTCTACTAGAGACAGGACTCTGGGGAAAAGCGGCATAGCATTAAAAACCCCAAGAGAACATCAACACCCATGAGTATCCCCACCATCAACTTAAAATCATGTAATGTCCCTAATGCAACAAACCAAAACAAGAGAGTTAGAAACATACCTGTGGTACCATGGGTACAAATATCTGATGTTAATCATATAATACGAATACAAAAAATAAAATACCTTGGGTTGCCTCTAAAGCAGCACCTGATTTAATGTCGCGGCACAACATCATTCAGTCATCATTTATCCCTCCACTTAGATGATTTGAATGTCAGTCCATCTTTCAATCTTTACTTCTTTTAGGTCCGTTCGGCAAAGGTGAGGGCATGATAAGGAATGTTCTATCACACCACTTTAAAGACTTGACCGCTTGCCCAATTTTGCATCAAACTTTTATGTAGGATTATTGGGAAGTGGTGAGGATCTTATTGGGAGTATGATCCATCACAATATGGACAATTGGGAAGTGGTGAGGATCTTATTGACCAAGATCATGTTCATTCCATAATTCCATAGTAGTAAGTAAAGTAAAATAAAAATCTACCTAATACAAGAAATAAAAGTAAACCAAAAACAAATATTTACAAGTTTGAATTCAAGAAAGTAGGCTAAAATTCCAAACCAACTCAATACGCCAAATTATTCCCCAGCAACGGTGCCATTTTTGATAACTCTCAGCTTACACGTCAATTTAGTGCAAGGCGGTCATCTTTAATATATTTACCCAACTTTTGGAGTCGGGGTCGAATCCACAGGGAACAATGTGAGTGGCGATTAAACTAATTTAAAACTATAGATATAAGTTGAATTCAAACAGATAATACTAAATGATAAAATGGGGGTTTTGGAGATTAGCCAATAAATGTTGGTCACTTTAGCTTCGGTGTTTGTAATTAAGAGTTTATGGATAAATCAGAATTATGTTCACTAGGGGTTTTGTTACTTAACAGATGCGAGTAGTGATTCAAGATTCTCACAGTAGGTAGGACAACAGATTATCTTTATAAAAGTTATGCCTAAATATCTCTCGACCTACTTAAGAATTTAATTACCTAATCCTCTCGGACTTAGTGAATTTATATTCACTGACCAGACTTTACCTCAGGTTAATCAACCTTGTTTTAACATCAATTATTAAATTGAAGTTTTTAGTGCTTCCAAGTCCCTGTTGATAGGTCACTTCCTACTATAATTGATTTCTTACCTTAAACAAATCAAAGAAGGTGTTATCTATTGTTTGCAACCAATAGACGATAATTAAAACCTCAGAATTATCAAGGAGTTCTATTACCTTTCAAATCTTTAACACTTAGCATCTTATCAAGACTTACCCTAGAACCCATAATTTGGGTGAAGTGGATTTAGCCACTCACAATGCAAAAATCGAAACAACTAGTTGTATTCAAGATTTGATAGATAAACTTACCATAAGATGAATAATATCTAGTGATTTTCCAATTCGATCACAATGAAAATCCCCAAAATATTGATGAAAATCTCTTCAAAGTTAATTGGTTTTCAAGCCAAGAAACTAGAGAGAAAAGTAACAGAATATGTATCTCCAACTTAGTTTTTCGAACCCCTTAGTAAACCCTAAACAAGACTTTAAATAGTTTAGCCTAAATAAAGAAAAAAAATCACAAAGTTTAATAATTCCTCGAATTAGGTAACGACATTTGTGATAACTTATCAGGAGCCTGATGACTTATCACGAATGTTGTCAGCTCCTTCTTCAATTTTAGCACTTCCTACTTAAGGCTGACGACAAAATGTGATGGCCTATTAGATCTTTGATGACTTATCATGAATCTCATCACTTCTCTACCTCAGCACCCATGTTCTACCTTAGGCTAACGACAACTTTGATGTCCTATCAACTCTTTGACAGCTTATTAGGAAATGTTATCACAACTTTCAGCTGAGGTCCATTCTCTATCTAAGGCTGACGATGAAGCTGATAACTTATCACAGGGCTGACGACTTATCAGGAATGTCATCATCCACACTTCTCTTCTATTTGTTTCTGATTTTAACTCTTTTGCTTCTATCCTTGTTGGTTCTTATGTATCTTGGTTTCTACTACCAAATCAAAGATAAAACAATAAAAAATGACAAAAGTTGCTTATGACTTTGCAATTATGCTAAGTTAAATGCCTCAAATATGTTAGCGTCTGCTCACACATCAACACCCTCAACTTAAAACAATTGCTTGTCCTCAAGCAACTCAAACATAACTGAGAGAAAACAAAGTACATTTGGTAGTCAATCATGTATATTATATCAAAACATCTTCACCATCTACAAGGTCAGTCAATTCAAGAACAACTGTGTATATTATTGATGAACAAAAATGCAACACACAAGAATCAAGATATGGCACCAACTCAGCAACACAATCATGCATGGATCAAGTTTACACTATCCAAATAAGTCAGTAATTAACTATGTAACCAGTGTGCCCTCACTATGAAGAAATCCCCCTTTACTCATAGAAGACATTACATATATAACCACAGGGACAGTCATAAGACACTCACTCTCAGAATGAAGTTCCAATCAATGTATGCCAAATACCATAGGCTTGCCTTATTGTCATTACCCCGATCTTCAGACAGGTCAGCTAGGATCATTATAGGTCTTCTCTTTGGCTTGTTATGTAGGCTAGTGGCTGGTATGATACTCGATGATATTTAAAGTGACTAAGCCTTGTTGACACTATACGAGATTTTGGGGTTTCACATAATTGTCCTTTTTCTATTCTTCTCTTTTCTTGATCACACTTATTCAGGATGGGTGCGGTTCTTTTCTACAATCACTTTTTTTTTCACAACTTTTCCTTTCTTGGTCTTTCCGTCGCACCCAGCTTTTTATTATTTTCTTTTACTCTACCTTTCTTCATACTTATTTTACATCATGCACCACTATGATAGCCACTCTCAACTTATGCCATTTACCTAAGTTAAGGTGCATATTATCCAAGGAGGACTAGGGCCAAAACAAGTTTATTGTGATATAAACGGGAAGGTGATAGGTGTCATAAGAAGAAATAGGCTAAGTAGGCTCAAAGTAGGGATCAAGGGATATTCTACATACAGGGAAGGTCATTTAGGATAAAAGTTGGCTAATATTAAAATGGCCTATGATCCTTTCCTAACTCCTATCCTTCAACCTAGGTAAGACTAACCAGGCAAGTTCTGAATCCAATACAAAGAGGGAACTAAATAAAATCTCACACACATAGGGCACACCAGTATATCACCAGTTACTACTTATCCAGTTCATGCAATTATTTAGCAATGATTACTGCATCACTAGAACTAATGCCATACAAAGATGCACATTGGTAACATTTAGATGCAAATCATACATTTAAACCTTTAGAACATTGGAGAGGTGCTCAAAAATCAATAAAAACATGTTAACTGCCTAAGGTACTTGTATTTATCCTAGTCAACTACAACATTTTACAGCAAATGACAATACGCCTAAAGATGCCAGCTCTACTAGAAATAGGACTCCAGGGAAAAGAGGCATAGCATTAAAAACCCCAAGAGAACATTAAAACTCATAAGTATCCCCACCCTCAACTGAGAATCATGTAATGTTCCCAATGCATCAAACCAAAACAAGAGAGATAGAAACATACCTGTGGTACCATGGGTGCAAAGTTCTGATATTAATCATATAATACGAATACAAAAAACAAAATACCTTGGGTTGCTTCTCAAGCAGCGCCTGATTTAATGTCGCGGCACGACATCATTCAGTCATCATTTATTCCTTCACTTAGATGATTTGAATATTGGCCCATCTTTCGATCTTTACTTCTTTTAGGTCTGTTGGGCAAAGATGAGGGCATGATAAGGAATGTTGTATCACACCACTTTAAAGACTTGACCTCTTGCCCAATTTTGCATCAAACTTTTATGTAGGATAATTGGGAAGTGGTGAGGATCTTATTGGGAGTATGATCCATCACAATATGGACATGGATCATCTAGATAAGATTTCCAACCACCAAGATAATGTTCATTCCATGATTCCATAGTAGTAAGTAAAATAAAATAAAAATCTACCTAATACAAGAAATAAAAGTAAACTAAAAACAAATATTTACAAGTTTGAATTCAAGAAAGTAGGCTAAATTTCTGAACCAACTCAATACGCCAAATTATTCCCTGGCAACGGTGCCATTTTTGATAACTCTCAACTTACACATCAATTTAGTGCAAGACAGTCATCGTCAAGTTATTTACCCAACTTTTGGAGTTGGGGTCGAATCCATAGGGAACAATGTGAGTGGCGATTAAACTAATTTGAAACTATAGCTACAAGTTGAATTCAAACAGATGATACTAAATGATAAAATAGGGGGTTTTGGAGATTAGCCAATAAATGCTGGTCACTGTAGATTCGGTTTTGGTACTTGACAGATGCGAGTAGTGATTCAAGATTCTCACAGTAGGTAGGACAACAGATTATCTTTATCGAAGTTAGGCCTAAATATTTCTCGACCTACTTAAGAATTTAATTACCTAATCCTCTTGGACTTAGGGAATTTATGTTCACTGACCAGACTTTACCTCAGGTTAATCAACCTTGTTTTAACATCAATTATTAAATGGAAGTTTTTAGTGCTTCCAAGTCCCTGTTGATAGTTCACTTCCTACTATAATTGATTTCTTATCTCAACCAAATCAAAGAAGGTGTTATATATTATTTGCAACCATTAGATGATAATTAAAACCTCAAAATTATCAAGGAGTCCTATTACCTTTCAAATCTTTAACACTTAGAATCTTATCAAGACTTACCCTAGAACCCATAATTTGGGTTAAACGGATTTAGACACTCATAATGCAAAAATCGAAACAACTAGTTGTATTCATGATTTGATAGATAAACTTACCACAAGATGAATAATATCTAGTGATTTTCCAATTCGATCACAATGAAAATCCCCAAAATATTGATGAAAGTCTCTTCAAACTTAATTGTTTTTCAAGCCAAGAAACTGAGAGAAAAGTAACAAAATACGAGTCTCCAATTTAGGTTTTCAAACCCCTTAGAAAACCCTTAACCAGACTTTAAATAGTTTAGCCTAAATAAGGAAACATAATCATAGAGTTTAATAATTCCTCAAATTAGATGATGACATTCGTGACAACTTATCAGTAGCCTGACGACTTATAACAAATGTTGTAAGCTCCTTCTTCAGTTTTAGCACTTCCTGCTTAAGGCTGACGACAAAATGTGATGACCTATCAGATCTTTGATGACTTATCACAGATGTCTTTATTTCTCTACCTCAGCTCTGACATTCAGCCTTAGGTTGACAGCAACTTTGATGTTCTATCAACTCTTTGATAGCTTATCAGAAAATGTCATCACAACTTTCAACTGAGGTCCATTCTCTGTCTAAGGATGATTATGAAACTGATAACTCATCACAGGGCTGACAACTTATCAGGAATGTCATCAGCCATAATTCTCTTCTATTTCCTTCTGGTTTCAACTCTTTTGCTTCTATCCTTGTTGTTTCTCATGCATCTTGGCTTCTACTGCAAAATTAAAGATAAAACAATTAAAAACAACAAAAGTTTCTTTAGACTTTGCAATTATTCTCAGTTAAAAGGCTCAAATGTTTTAGCGTTTGCTTACACATCAACTGTCAACTGAAGCATAGCATGAGTAGAGCCAATCCATGTTGAGAATGACATCAAATAAATCATTTCTAACTCTGCAAAATCAACTGAGGTGTTTTTCTAAGTTATTGTGATCGGACAGTTCCTGTATATCTGCCTGGCTAAAATAGAGACAACTATTGGGGTAGATATTGAGAAGGGTTTTGCTAAAGTCTTAGGACTGACACTAAAATTAACAGCTACGTAGGGTGTTGCAAAGAAAAGAGAAGCTTCGGGATGGAACAAAGCATAAACATGTAAATGAAAGACCTGTAACATACCAGTAACCACATCAGGAGAACTTTCCTGATCCTATCAGAACTTAAATCCATATAATTTATTTAGGCACTGGCCACTGGTTACACTAGAAGCGACACCCTACTGAGTTGGGCGATCAGATGGAACTGGGGGATGAGTGGACGTACCTTGCTGACCACTTTATGGGGAATCCCTGACCCTGTTGCCTAACTTTCCACACCCAAAGCATACATTAATACCAACTCTACATACACCCTAATGGTTTGTACTGCATTTCTAGCAAACAGGATTTGTGCCACCATAATTCATACTTTCCTAGGGCTTAGGGCCTGACGCCCTATCCTAATTATCATTTTTGAACATAGACGCTGGTGCCCTAGCTGAAGATAGAGCTGGGTTTGGATATATTTGATAGAATTAAGGATGGTTACCACCTTTTGACCTAGGCTGAGTAAAATTGAAGCTACTTATTCTAGACCTCTTATTCTCCCTCTCTTTTTCCTTACACTTCTTTTTCTCAATCTGTTGAGCATGGAACATTAACCTAGACTAGTCTATCTCCTTAATTAATATCATGGTCCTACACTCTTTGACCACGCTATCAGCTATACCAGAGATAAACTTACTCATCCTAGGCCTATCATCATACACCATATTTAGAGAATACCTGGCTAGACGAGTAAAATTAAGTGAATACTCTTTAACACTTATGTTTCCCTACCTCAAATTAATAATCTCCTGCACCTTAGCTTTCTTTAACTCCAAGGAAAAGAACCTATCTAAGAAGCCCATCACAAACTCTTCCCATTCAATAGGCCCTGTATCTGCCTTTCTATCTCCCTTTCACTTCTTATACTAGGTATGAGAAACATCCTGGAACTAGTAAGCACCCAACTCTGCACTCTCACTAGAAGTCACACCTATAATATCATTAACCTTCTGAATTATGTGGAGGAACTCCTGTGGATCCTCACCAAACTTAGATCTCAAAATAGAGGAGGGTTTATTTAGGTAAAGTCCCAAATCCTAGATGTGATAGTATTAGTCACTAGAATGGCTCAGATGGTAGCCGAATGAATATTCTGGGCTGCTACTGAGTGAGCTAAAGTAGTGAAGGCAACTCTAAATTTAGCGTAAGAGACATGCTCATTCAGGGGATCTTCCCAAATAAGTAGAGGTATGGGCTGATTCCCATTTCTCCTTCTGTTATTCTTTTTGGGAAGAAGATTGAATTGCAAAGAGGGTTTAAATTGAGATCATGCTTATTCACACGACATAAATATCGAAAAAGGGACACTTTTTCCTTAATCATCTTGTATCCTCTTGTCCAAAAGTGTGGCACGCTTCACACCCATGCACAAGACTCTACTCAACACGACTTTAGACTCTCTAGGAAATTTTCAAACCTTAGGCTTTAATACCAACTTTGTAATGCCCCAAGAGTATACCCTATACGCCACACGGTGCTTATAGTCACAAGTGGCCATAAGCTAACCCATGAGCTGGTACCTGCTGTGAGCACTGAACAAACTGTTAATAAAAGATACACATGTGCAGAAAACAAAGGTGGATACGCCATGTGGTTTAAACATTAAAAAATAACTCTTAAATGATACGTCGAAAAATAATACTGTAAAAACTATCAATAACGTTAGATAACTGACTAACTGTCTGAAAATGTTTGAAAGCCTCTAACTGATCGACTGTGGAGTTGATGGGACAAGTCCCTAACTAAATTCGGCTAACTACTGAACTGAAATGCTGAAATAAACATAAATGGTCCTCAAAATATAAGGATTTACTACTGTTACTATTGCTGGTGTGCTAGGATATCTCGATGCAATTGGGAACCTAAACGTCTGAACCTATGATAGGAGAAATCATAGCACAAGAAATGATTATACGGTCAGTACTTTGAATGTATTGGCATGCTAAATATGGTTAGGCTGATATGTATGGCTTATATGCATGAATAAATAGAATGAGATAACTGATGTATAGTATGCAAGGAAGCTGTGAAATCTGAGAATGAATGACCAAGTATATGACATCATACTGGGATAGTCTATAAACTAAAATACTAAAATACTAATATGGAACAACTAACAATGGTATGCCATAGTCAAGCAAGCCTAAAAACTAAACTCAGATCTGAATAGTGAACTACAATTGTGGGAGCTATCATCTAACCAAATGCCCCAATATGAGTTAATTGGGATCTAACCTAAGACCTCAGTTGGAAGGGTGTCAATACCGTGCTATGGGTACTAACACTGGCTGCGTCGATTTACTAAAGTGAATACCCAAAGGACTAAAGAGTCACCCTCTACTGGCAGGTGCTCTAGTAAGATATATGTCAACCCTCAACTGGCAGGTTAACATTTTTAGTCTACACTAGCTATTTAGTTCTAGACTGCATATACTAATACTAAACGTCACACTCTCAACTGGCAAGTGAGCCCCCATCCCTAGGTTTGCTCGGTGCTAAATCCTACTCCCAATTGAACTCACTCAAAGTACTGAACTAATCTAAACTTGACTGATAGGATAATTGACTGAACTAATAATACTCATATATGTCTAAAAACCCTTCTAAAAGTATCAAGACTAAGTAAACAACTAAATTTTGGATATTCATAACACCCAGGACCCTATAACATTAATAGTAAAAGCAACCAAAACATTAAAAGTATAATAAGTAGTCATTGCTCAAAATTCATCTCTTAGTCATTTCATCAAACACTTGAAATTCATGAACTTAGGCATAAGAATGATTGAAACATATGGGATAACATAATCATAACACCAAAACCATACATTGGGGAATTTACCATGGGATTTCATGCTTCAAATATGCAAAGGCTACTTTCCAACTAAAAACACTTGTAAACATCATGCATAATCGAAATTCCCATAAGTTTCATGAAATTAACTCATTATAAACATGTGAATTCATGATTTAGAATACAAAAATAGGTACTTGGTCTTCATGGGTGAAAAGGGCCCATGGTTAAACATTTAACATACCTCTAAGGATTAAATCCTGAAGAATACCACAAGCTTGAATGTTCTTAGCTTGGAAGACACCAATTCTTGATCTTTCTTGGATGGAAAGAAGGTTTAGTTTTCCCGAACAATAAGAGAGTTTAAGGTTTCTTGTTGAATAAAATTAGGGAATGTGGGCAAATTATTCCCTTTCAGCAGTTTAATCCCGTGTTTTCACGATATGCGACAGTGGGAAAAGACCAGACTGCCCCTTGAAAATTAAAATTCATAGATGGAATGTCGATTGGGCTCTTACCGTGACACACCAAGGCTACCACCGCTATTTCCACCTAGATACACCACAATCGCGGTGAATTGCTATTTCAAAAATCCAAATATGGTCTAAACCTCATTCAAAAAATTCGTAACTTACTTGAGACATGCTACTTACACCCGTAAACTTGAATCAACTCAAAAACTTACATATTGGGGTAGGGAATTCATGTTAAAAATTCTCAAAGTTAAGAGGCCAAAAATAAAAACTAAGTCTCTAACACAACTAAATTTTCAGGTTCTAAGCCTCTTGTACATATATTATGGGCTGAATTGAGCTAAGAAAATTATGGGGCATTACATCAATTCTCCTTATAGAAGTTATAATAATATTAGGGAGGTAAGAATTTTTGGACATAATTTTAGTGAGATATCTGAAATTTTGGGCATAACTTTGGGATTCAATGAGTGAAAGGGAATTCATTGATGAAATCCCACATACTTGGAGATAGGATCACCAAAGAATTCTGTAGAGTTGGATGCCTGAGGAAGATGAACCTTAACTTTCCTTGGAAAAATGAATCATTTCTCTTCTCTTTCGAAACTAAGTATCAGATGTAATTCAAAGTTATGAGAGCTTAGAGTCATATATAACCCAATATTGACCCTAGGAATTTCCATAAAGACATAGCTTTGATATTAAAAGACCGGGAAAAGTCTGATATACCCATTAAAATTTCATAACTGGAAACTACGGGGAGGAACATACGAGACCTTCCAACGATCGTGGGAACAACTAATGATCATGGGTTGCACTCTTGGTTGGGATCTTTATTAGAGATCTTTGAACTTGATTATAGAATATTTGTATGATTGTGGGACCTACCTATGGTTATACCTTTGCTCGTATGTTTGCTAGTTTCATTAAGAGCATCTGTAAGACTCATGATCGTTTTTGGGGATTGTGTTTTTAAAGCACGATCGTGGTTTTCTGTTGTGGTATGAGGGTACTCTTTGTTAACTATTAGAATTTAGGGTTATCTCAATCAGATAATGTGATTGTAAGATCATACAATGTAACCAAGATCATGGTTGGTGTCATTGTATCTCACTATAGAGTAGTTCTTTACAGAAAAAGACATAACTTTCTACTTTGATGTCAAATTTAGGCGAAACTAGATTGTTTGGAAGGTAATTCATATACCTATTGTTTTATGGGTCTAAAAATCAAATATGCACATAAATCTGAAAGTTATGCTCGTTTGAAGCCGACCACTACTCTAGGGATAATTAGTGAATGAGGTTTTGACTTGGTTAAGGGCTAGAGGGGTCTTGTGGCCTTTGTACATTTCCAAATCCCTTCTAATGCATTTTAAACTTGATGATTTATCCTACATGTACTTGAGCATGGTTCTAGGCAGGCTTGGATTTTTTGAGTTATTATAATAACACCCCCTTGGGGTTATTCGTCCCTCAATAATAACTGATTAAGCTTGAAGTTAGGGGAAAAGAGCTGCAATTCCCGCATTTTCTTCACCACTTATCCTTTTAATTTTTGAACTATTTTACACTATCTGTACCTAAATTTTTTACATTGAGTTTCTATAAGATGGACACTGATATGTGTACTGAGTTGGTACTAGAACACAGATGGATTAGGACCTATAGACGCATGCTATTGCATAGGAATATGTGGGTGACATGAAATAGAAAGAATTAATTAATTAAGGTAAACTATTACCTCAACCTGGGACTAAGTTCAAAGAAAAAAGGTGGCAGTACTAGGTGATCATGTTTGCCTTTACTTCCAAAGTAGCTCCATCGACCGACTGATTTTGCCAAAGAACCTTTACTAATGTGACCTCTTTATTCCTCAACTGAAGAACTTGGTGGTCAAGGATTTCAATAAGAACCTCTTCATAAAAGAGACTATATTTCACGACATCCCTTGCTAAGGGAACAACCAATGAAGAATTACCATGCATTTTTTTGCAAGGAAACATAAAAGACTGGATGCACCACTACTAAGTCCACCGACAAGTCTATCTCATAATCCAATTTTCCGAACTGACCTATAATATCATAAGAACCAATAAAGTAAGGACTGAGCATTCCATTCTGCTCAAGTCTCTTTACCTCTTTCATAGGTGAAACTTTTGGGTAGACAAAATCTCCAACAAAGAACTCAAGTTTCCCCCTTCTTATATTTGTGTAGGACCTCTATTGACTCTAAGTTGTTCTTGACCTCTTCCTAATAATATAAAATTTCTCTATAGCCTCACGAACTAAGTCGGACCATATGAATGAAGCTTTACCAACTTCAAACAACCTAATAAAAGATCTATACCTCCTTCTATAAAGAGCTTTAAATAGGGCCATCTTAATAGTAGAGTGATAACTATTATTATATGAAAACTCAATAAAAGGTAGATGATCATACCAACTACCCTTGAAATCAATCGCACACGTTCTCAATGTCTTGTATGGCCTGAACGGTCCTCATTTCATGATTCTCGATCTACGAGTGAAAGTATGTATTGAGATGAACTTGGGTACCAAGACCCTTATAGAAAGCCTTCAAAGACCGCTCATCCTTTATATGATCAACAATCCCCATAGATAATCTCCTAAGAGCATCACTCACCATATTAGCCTTACTCGAATGGTACAAAACACTCATATAATAATCCTTTAGCAACTCGAGGCATTTTATCTGATGGAGATTTAAATCTTTATAACTGAATACATACTAAAGAACCTTGAGATCGGTGAACACATAGACATGAACCCCGTAGAGGTAATGACTACGAATCTATAAGGCAATAACCACTCCTGCCAACTCTAGATCACGAGTCAGGTAGTTTTTCTTATAAAGCTTGAGATGTCTAGTGACATTTGTTATAACTCTGTCCTGTTATATCAACACACAACCAAGTCCAAATCTAGAAGCATCAAAATAAACCACAAAATCATCTAAGCCCTCGGGCACATTTAAGATCGGAGCAGTAGTGAGTGTAGTCTTCAAATCATGAATACTCTTCTCACAAAAATTAGTCCACTAACATTTGAAATTGTTCTAAGTCAACCTAAACATGGGATAGGAAATAGAGGAAAATTCCTCAACAAACCATCTGTGGTAGGAGGCTAATTCCAAGAAACTTCTGATTTTGCTGGATTGATAGTTCTATGCCAGTTTCATACTACTTCAGTCTTTTTAGGACCAACCTGAATTCCTTCTTCGGAGATGACATGATGAAGGAATATTAATGATTTTAACTAAAATTCACACTTGCTGAATTTGGAAAATAACTATTGCTCCTTGACAGTCTGAAATATAATTCTTAGCTAATTTGCATGCTCATCCTCACTCTGAGAATAAATGAGGATGTCATCTATGAACACTATGAGGAACATGTCCAAGTACTACCTGAACATCCTATTCATCCGGTCCATAAAAGCCGTAGGAGCATTCATTAGTCCAAAAGACATAACAATAAATTCAAGGTTACCATACTAAGTTCTGAAGGTTATCATTGAAATGTCACATTCTCTAACTCTGAGTTAATGATAGTTTATCCTGAGGTCTAGCTTAGATAAGTAATTTACACTCTGAAGTTGGTCGAAAAAGTCATCAATATTGTGAGTGGGATACTTGTTTCTTATTGTGACCTTGTTGAACTGATTGTAGTGGATACACGTTTTACGAGAATTGTCTTACCTATGTAAGAAAAGAATCGGTGCACTCTATAGAGAGACATTAGGTATGGTACAACCATTGTCTAGGAGGTCCTTCAACAAAAATTGATACTTTAACTCTTTAAGCTTTACTAGGGCTATTATATAAAGAGGAATTGAAATATGTTGGGTATCTGGAAGTAGATCTATTCTGAAGGCATTTTCCCATTTAGGAGGAACTCCAATTATCTTTTAGAAATACATCTGGGAATTTATTTACCGCTAAAACTAACCAAAGATTTGGGGTTTCAAGTCTTTAATCCTTAACCCGAATAAGATGATAGATACACCATTTAGAGATCAATTTTTTTAGTCTTAAGGTAACAGACATATTGGCCCGTAGGAATTGAGGTACTACCTTCCACTCTAGAGTTGATTCATTTGGAATCTGGAATTGGAATGCTCTATTCCTTTAATCAACCGATGCATTCCATGAATGTACCAATCATACCAATAATGACATCAAAATCTACCATGTATAACCCTACAAGAGGTGACTTTTTAGGAAATTATAATTGGGCAATTATTGTATAGCCATTTAGCTATGACTGAGTCACCAACTAAAGTACAATTTGTGAAAGGTTCTGAAAGGATTTTGGGACTGTCACAGAAGTATAATTGTCTATAGGAGTTATGAAGAAAAGTGTTGCTTTAGGATCTAAAATAAATAAACATGAATATGGAGAAATTATACTGTACCCATGTCAACATTATGAGAACCCTCTTAATCTTATCATGTCTGACGAGCATAAAACATGTTTTGACACTATTAGCCAACTGCACTAGATGAGGTACCCTGTTGAGTAAGGCAACCCACAGGTGCCATTGAAGAATTTGACTGGCTTTTCTAATAGACATCCCTACTTTTCCAGAAAGAAACTTGACATTTCTTGAGTCTGTGTCCTGACTTGCCACATAAAAGCACCCATCATTACCAGCTATACACTCACCTTTGTGGTTTCTACCATATTTTTAGCATATTGGATTGGTACAAAAACTACTCACGTTACCCTAGGAAATAGAGCCTATTGAATTATCTCGATGGTTCTACCTAATCTTGGGCACTGGGTCACTAGTAGAAGATGGGGTTAAAGCTGAAGATTTATGGCAAAATTAAGAACAATTTACACTATCTAACCTTTGATGAGAGAAATTAAAACTATCTATTCTAGTCCTCTTATTATCCATTTTCTTCTTTTTATTTATCTGCTGAGTATGAACCATCAGTTTGGAGATAATCATATCCTTCATTAACATGATTGTAATACTTCACAGTTGTAAAACTCTTTTAGTGCATCTAAAATGACCTTTAGGATCCCCATAGTGATTAGATCATGTATTGACATTGTGGGAGGTGTTTCATGTGTTTTAGGACCTTAAAACTAAGTAGGCATCATAAATTAGAGCCTTGGCAATGGCTAGGTGTCGTGTTCCTATTGCCTACCACCACTGGAATGGCTAGACGATGGCCTAGGTGTCGCCCAGCTTGTGATAGGCAATGGTTAAGGTGCCACCCACATTATGTCTATGCCATGGGCTAGGCGCCACTACTTGATTGTTAGGCCATGGGCTGGGCGCCGCATGGCTAATGTTTTTTTGGCTTAAGGGCTCTGTTTTTGAGTTATTTCAAGGAAAATAAAGTCTTTTTATGTCCATAACTTTCCATAAACATATTTAGATGAAATTAGGGTCCCTAAATACATATTAACACTCTCAAATCCCTAGTTCACCTTTCTTAAGTACAAGAGGAAAAAAACAAGGGTAAATTGTTTCACAATATCTTCGTCATTAAGGTACGTGGGACTATCCTAAACCCCATGGGTATATTGAAATCATTTTTAATAAGTTTAAAAAGAATGAAATTTTGTATATATAAAGGGTTTTGAAATCACTTTAAAGAATATGTTTCATGAATCCATTTGATAAGATTATTATGAAGTTTTTCCATTGTTTTGAATTATACACATGGGTTTAAATGTTATATGATTTTGATGAATAATATGAGAGCATGATTCATGAAATCTCCCTCTCTAAGTTAAATTTGTTTAATTTATTTTGTTATGGGTTGTTCAATTTCATGATATAAAGTATGGGTTAAATATTTTACTGTTATTCATGGACTTGATGTGGATTATGAAATAAAGAGAGGATGTTTTCCTTGTTACATAAGTACTTCTTGTGTTAAATGAAAGAATTGCATGTGGTTGTTGAAAAGAGTTGTCCACCACATGTTGAAATCTTGAAATATGATGTTTTTGCATAAGTTTTCATGTGCTACTTGAATAGGAACTATCATATGTTTTTTAATTCTTTTGGGTGGCCATTTATATGATTTTTTTTGAATAAAAGGGATATGAATATATTATCACATGATTTGACTTGCAAGTGTAGGTATGACGATACCTACCACGAGGTGCCCTTGACACGAAAGAGATAAATGTTTTGAAATAATGAAACATGGTTTTAAAGAACTAAAATTGTGCCTAAAGGGAGCTAGTTAGTTACTCGAAGAATACTTGAGTTCAAGTGACTAGTAGCCTAAAATCATGTTTTGAAGATGTAGGTCTATTATGTTCCAAACTAGGGATTCGACGCTTGCGCTAGCCCTGTGGCATAGCATGTATGATTTTTCCCCATTTTTGTGGCAAGCTCAAATTAGGGACTATCGAGATATGGGCGGAATCCATATAGCCCGTGGATTTCTATGTACGTAGTATGACCCATCTAGCTCAGAAGTAATACAAAGAGTGAGTCATAGTTTTCAAGAAAATGTTTTAAAGATTATCAAATTATGCCCATGTATTTTTAGTTTCTTTATTATAAATTGATTTATGAAATTCTCTCATCTATGTTACATAAAAGATTTGTTATTTTTGGATTGTTCTACGTTCCATTACATTGTGTATTAACCCTCTATATTTCAGGTACTGAGGCTCAGTCCCATGGTCCCGCTAAGCAGTAGATTGTTAGTAGATAATTAGAGTTGGTGAGCCTCCCTTATTTTTGTAAGATGACTTATGTATATATGTTTTATCCCTTTGATTTTAGTTCATGGTCCAACCAGGGGCCTTGTCCTGATTTTCCAGATAGATTATTGTTTACAGTTTAGTAGAGACTTCATAGACTTTTTATAGGTAGGTTTTATTAGGTTTCTTAAGAAAATATGTTCCACAACTATTAAGTGTTAATAATAAGATAACCATGATTCCAGTTTACTTTTGCATTATAATAATAGACGAATCATGTTTATTATTACAAGCTAAGGGGTCTCTCAGGACTTGATGGTTTGGGATGCTCATCGCGGCCAGGGCCTTGATTTTAGTCTTGAAAAACTTTGTATCAAAGCATGGTTCATGGTCCTAGGGTGTCTATAAAATCACATTGGGTAGATTCCTTTTTATTGGTGTGTTGCGCGCCACACTTATAAGGAGGAAGCTACTAGTCATTTAGGAATGTCTCTCTTTTCTTCATGTCTTAGTTCATGCTATAGAATCTGAATGTCCCCTATATCATAATTTTCTATATTTCAGAGATTGATCATGCCTCCCTATAGATCCAATGAGCAGAATACCTGTGCTAAAGATGTCCACCTGACTTATGGGATGCGGACCCATAATAAAGCTTGTACTCCAGAATTTATTCCTACCCTAGGAGTTTTTCCAATCCCAACTAGTCCACCTCTAACTAGTCCACCTCAGGCTCCTCAGTCTGGTGTTAATCGTACCCAACCTCCTCAAAGAAAAGTCTCCAATACTGAGTTCCGGTAGTCCATCCATATGATTTCTCAGCTGTTGGCTTCTCAGGCCCGTCAGTCTGAAGATATGGGCTCTGTGTAAGGTTCATTTGAAATTACTTGGGTTGGCCAATTCATGAGGCTAAACCCACCTACCTTTACTAGCACAAATATTGAGGAGGGCCCCTTAGGCTTTATTGATGAATTGGAGAAAATTTTAGAGTCATGCAAGCTAATAAAATGGAAGGGGTTGTGTTAGAAGCCTATCAGTTGAAGGATATAGATAACTAGTGGAATAATAAGTGAAAGGATTTGAAGGGTAGAGGTGCTGAGCCTTCTGTGTGGGGTGAGTTTGTAGATGCTTTCCTGGATCTTTCTTTCCTTAGGAGCTGAGGGAAGAAAGAATTAAAGAATTTATAAATCTAAAATAAGGAAATATGGGTAACAAAGAATATACATTAGAGTTCACCCAGCTATCGCATTATACTCCATAATTAGTGGGTAATATAAGAGCTCATATGAGAAAGTTCACATCTGGTCTATCGAATAATTTGGTTTTAGAATATAAGGGGTAAATGCTAAATTAGGATATGGGTTCGTCTAGGTTATCAGTATATATACAACAGGTAGAAGAAAAGAATAAGAGACTAGCTGAGGTAAGGGAGAAAGAAAGGTAGGCTAAGAGAGCTAGGTCTGTAGATTAGAATGTCAGTTAACATCAGGGTAGCAACTTGGGTAATAGATGGTCTAAGAAGAAGTGGTTGAGTATTTCTCATTCACCTGATGTGGTTACTGACAAGTTGTAGATTTTCTCCCTTGATGTGTATGTATTACTTGATCCCGAGTCAACCTTATCTTATGTGACCCATTACATGGCAGTTAGTTTTGGTTTTGAGCCCAAAAATATTTTAGAACCCTTTTCTATTTCCACTACTGTTAGTAATTCTTTTGTGGCTGGGAAAGTTTATAGAAATTGTGTGGTGTCTATTCGTCATCGTGATACTGTGGATGATCTTGTTGAATTGGAAGTGATTGGCTTTGATGCTATACTAGGAATGGATTATCTCTATTTATGTTATGCTATAGTAGACTGTAGAACTAGAAAAGTCACTTTCTCCTTCCTAAATGAGTCCATAATAGAGTGGGAGGGGTATTCTTTTACACCTAGAGAGAAATTCATATCTTATCTTAGAACCCATAAGCTTATATCCAATGGTTATTTGTACCATTATGTTTGGGTCAAATATTCTAGCACTAAAAGTCCTTCGCTCCAGTCTGTCTGTATAGTTAATGAATTTCTAGAAGTCTTTCTAGATGACCTTCTTGGGATACCACCAGATAGGGAGATTGATATTGGCATTGACTTGTTGCCGATACCCATCCTATTTCTATTCTGTCATATAGAATGGCTCCTATAGAATTGAAAGAGTTGAAAGAACAGTTAAAAGACCTTCTTAACAAAGGCTTTATTCATCCTAGTGTCTCTCTCTGAGGCGCTCCGATACTCTTCGTGCATAAGAAAGACAGCTCCCTCAGTGTGTGTATAGATTATGGTCAGCTGAACAAAGTCATAGTTGAAATTAAGTACCCTCTTCCCAGAATTGATTATATCTTTGATAAACTTCAAGGCGCCAAATCTTCTTTAAGATATACCTTTATTCAGGGTATCATCAGTTAAAGGTTAGGGAGACTGATATTCCTAAAATAGTTTTTTGAACCTGGTATGGTCACTATGAATTCTTAGTTATGTCATTTAGACTGACTAATTCCCCTGCAATGTTTATGGACTTAATTAATAGGGTGTTCTATCAGTTTTTAGATCTATTCTTCAAAGTATTTATCAAAGAAATCTTGATTTACTCTAAGAGTAACGAGGATCATGCCAATTACCTCCGAATATTCCTTCTGACTCTTAAGGATCATGAGTTATATGCAATGTTTTCCAAGAGTGAATTCTCTCTTAGTGCCATTAATTTCTTGGGGCATATTGTTTCTAGTAAGGGAATTAAGAAAATAGCCCAGACCCATGACTCCAGCCAACATCTAGAGCTTCTTAAGTTTGCCAAGGTATTAAAAAAGATTTGTGGAGAGTAATTTATGCTTATTCGCTCCACTTACTAGATTAACTAAGAAAAAGATGAAATTCTTGTGGTCTAATTCTTGTGAGAATAGTTTTGAGCTACAGAAAGAAAAGCTGGCTACTAAACCAGTTTTGACACTTCCTAAGGGTACGGAGGGTTTTATTGTGTAGTGTGATGCATCCCGGGTAGGACTTGGCTGTGTACTTATGTAGCATTGTAAGGTGGTGGCTTATTCTTCTAGATAGTTAAAGGTGCATAAGAAGAACTATCCCACCCACGATTTAGAGTTAGTCGCTGTGGTATTCACACCAAAGATTTGGTGTCATTATCTTTATAGGGTACATATTGATATATTTACTAATAACAAAAGTTACAGTATGTTTTCACACAGAAAAAACTGAATCTCAGGCAGAAATGGTGGTTAGAATTGTTGAAGGATTATGATATGGGCCTGCATTATCATCTAGGCAAGGCGAATGTGGTGGCTGACCCCTTAGCAGATTGTCAATAGGCAGTCTTTCTCATGTGGAGAAAGAAAAGAGGAATATGGTAAAGGATATTCATCGTCTTGTAAAATTTGGGAGTTCGACTTCTATGTTTCAAAGATGGAGGATTATTTGTTCACGAGGAAGCTAAATCCTTTCTTTGTGAAGAAGTTAAGGAGAAATAGGCCGAGGACCCCATCTTGATGCACATTAAGGAAGATGTTGGTCAACAGAGTCGAATGGCTTTTGAAATTGGAGGTGATGGGATTTTGAGGTATCAAGGTAGGCTATGTGTGCCAAATGTGAATGGGTTATGACAGAGAATTCTCGATAAATCTTACACTTCTAGGTATGTTATTCACCCCGAATCTACTTAAATGTATCATGATCTTAAGGTCATTTACTGGTGGAATAACATGATGAGAGATGTTTCTAACTTTGTGTCTAAGTGTTTGAATTGTCTACAAGTTAAGGTAGAACATTTGAGACCAGGTGGTACTTTCAAAGAGATAGATTTTCCTATGTGGAAATTGAAGATGATCAATATAGACTTTATTACGCGACTTTCAATATCCTGAAACCAATATGACTCTATTTGGATGATTGTGGAAAGGATGACCAAGTTTGCTTATTTTTTGATAGTACAGACCAATTTTTTAGGTGATGATTATGCTAAGCTGTACATTCAGGAGATAGTTTATTTACATATAGCTACAATGTCTATTATATCCGATCAAGGTACATAATTATCTCAGTTTTGGCGGTCTCTTCAGAAGGGTTTAGGTACCCAAGTAAACCTTAGTACCACTTTCTATCCCAAAATGAATAGGCAAGCAGAATGCACCATTCAGACCCTAGAAGATATGTTAAGGGCTTATGTAATTGACTTCAAGGTTAGTTGGGTGGATCACTTGCCATTGATAGAATTTTCCTACAATAATAGTTACCATTCCAGTAGCTAGATGGCTCCTTTTGAGAATTTTAATGGGAGGAGGTGTAGGTACCTAATTGGGTGGTATGAAGTAGGTGAAATCCATCTGTTTGGGCCTGATCTTGTTCATTAAGTGATGGAGAAAGTCAAGGTCATTAGAGAGTGACTTAAGATAGCTTAGAGTCGCCAAAAGTCCTATGCCAATGTAAGGAAGAGAGTTGGAGTTTGTGGTTGGCGCTTGGGTATTTCTAAAAGTCTCCCCTATGAAGGGAGTCATGCAATTCAGAAAGAAATAAAAGCTTCATCCTTGTTACAAAGGCCCTTATTATATTACGAGGAGGATCGGTGGGGTTGCTTATGAGTAAGATTTCCTATCGAGTCTAGCTTCTATCCATCTTGTATTTCATTTATCAATGTTGAAGAAGTTTATTAGGGATCATTCTCTTATTTTGCCCGTGGAAGTGATTAATGTAAAAGACTCATTGTCATATGAATAAGAACATATTGCTATTTTAGATAGCCAAGTGCGGAAGTTGAGAAGTAAGGAGATAACTTTAGTTAAGGTGTTGTGGAAAAATCATAGAGCTGAAGAGGCTACTTGGGAGTCGGAGAATGACATGTGCCCTAGATATCCAACCCTCTTTGAAACCATGAAGGATGATATGGAAGGTACTAATTTTATCCTACTTTTTTCTTTTCATGTAGTGCTTCAAATCGTGCTTATTATGTTCTTAGTCATCATTCGGGGATGAATGATCCCAAGGGGGGATAATGTAATACCCCATAGTTATAACATTCTTTTAATGCATCTAAAATGACCTTTAGGACAGCCGTAGTGCTTGTAGATCATGTGTTAATATTGTAGGAGGTGTTGGGGGTGTTTTAGGACCTCAAAACTAAGTAGGCATCATAAAGTAGAGCCTAGGCAATGGCTAGGCGTCACATTGCCATCACCTGCCGCCATTGGAATGGATAGGAGATGGCCTAGAAGTTGCCCACCTTGTTCTTGGCGATGGGCAAGGCGCCATCCACGTTATGGTTATTCCATGTGCTAGGCGCCACCCACTTGGTGGTTTGGCCATAGGCTGGACGCTGCATGGTCAATTTTTTGCGACTTAGGGGCTTCGATTTTGAGTTATTTCAAGAGAAACAAAGTCTTTTTATGTCCGTAATCATCCCTAAATATCTTTACACGAAATAAGGTCCCTAAATACATATTAACATTCTCTAATCCCTAGTTTATTTTCTTAAGCGCATGAGGAGAAAAACAACTTAAGGTTTGAGCAGTCAAGCTTAAAGGATTAATTTCTTCATGATTTCTTCATCATTAAGGTACGTGGTACTATCCTAAATCCCATGGGCATATTGATATTGTTTTTAATAAGTTTTAAAGGCATGATACTTTGTATACATGAAGGGTTTTGAAATCAGTTTAAAGAGTATGTTTCATGAACCCGTTTGATAAGATGAACATGAAGTTTTTCCATTGTTTTGAATTATATACATGGGTTTAAACGTCATATGATTTTGATGACTAAAATGAGGGAACGATTCATGAAATCTCCCTCTCCATGTGAAATTTGTTTAAATTATTTTGTTATGGGTTGTTCAATTTCATGATATAAAGTATGGGTTAAATATTTTACTGTCATTCATGGACTTGATGTCGATTATGAAATAAAGAGAGGATTTTTTTGTTGCTACATAAGTACTTCTTGTTTTAAATAAAAGAATTGCATGTGATTGTTGAAAAGAGTTGTCCACCGCATGCTGAAATCTTGAAATATGTTTTTTTTTACACTGTTTAAATCTTTTGGGTGGCCATTTACATGATTTTTTTAATAAAAGGGCTATGAAAATGTTATGACATGATTCGACTTGAAAGTCTAGGTATGACGATACCTATCACGAGATACCCTTGACATGAAATAGATAAATATTTTGAAAGCATGAAACATGGTTTTAAAGAACTAAAATTGGGACTAAAGAGAGCTAGTTGGTTACCCAAAGAAGGCTTGAGTTCAAGTGAATCGTAGCCCAAAATCGTGTTTTTCCCATACCGGTCTATTATGTCCTAAACTAGGGTTCTATGATGGCGATGATCCTATGGAATATAATGTATGATTTTTCACATTCTTTCAGCAAACTAGAATTGGGGGCCTAGTCGTCGGGCTATGAGCAGAATCCATATAGCCCATGGATTTCTATGTATGTAGGGTGACCCATCTAGCTCAGGAGTAATACAAAGAGTGAGTCATAGTTTTTAAGAAAATAGTTTAAAGATTATCAAATTATGCCCATTCGTTTTCAGTTCCTTTATTATAAATTGCTTTATCAAATTCTCTCATCTATATTAAATAAAAGATATGTTATTTATGGATTGTTCTATGTACTAGTACATTGTGTATTGACCTCTTTTATTTCAGTTACTGAGGCCCAATCTGGTGTTCCTTCTAAGCAGTAGATTGTTAGCAGGTAATCAAAGTTGGTGACCCTCCCTTGTTTTCAGAAGGCAATTTATTTCCATATGTTGGTTCCCTTTGATTTTAGTTCATGGTCCAGCCGGGGGCCTTGTCCCAGTTTTCCAAATACATTATTGTGTACAGTTTAGTAGAGACTTTGTAGACTTGGTATAAATGGGTTTTGTTGGGTTTCTTATGAAACTATGGTCCACAACTATTATGTTTAAATAATAAGCTAACCATGTTTCCAGTTTACTTCCATATTATGAGAATAGATGAATTATCATTATGATTACAAGTTAAAGGGTCTCTTATGCCTTAATGGTTCAGGATGTTTGTCGCGGCCAGGGAATCAGCTTGGATCATGATAATGGTTTGCCTACATTCTTTTACTATATTCTCAGAAACAACATAAACTAGATCATGCAAGCCCTAGAATAAGCAATCATAGTTGGACCATACCCTCCAGCTGAGTAATTTAAGAAAGTACTCCTTCATACTGATGCTACCCATCTTCAGATTCATATACTGATGCACCTTGGACTTTCTTAACTTAAGTGGGAAGAATCTATGAAAAAATGTAATCACAAAATCATTGGTTTTGTGTTTGCATCCCTATCCTTATTCCAGTACTGCTTATACCAGGTGTGAGCTACCCCTTATGTTTGATCGGCTGCCAAGTCGACACTCTCAGTTGGGTTAACACCTATGATCTGTGTAACCTTCTGAATACTTTCCATGAACTCCTATGGATCCTCATTAGACTTGGATCTAAAGAACGCTAGGGGATTTATCCAAGTGAAGTCTCAATCTGTAGCCGCTGCCTGTATTCATAGTTAGTTTGGCTGGTGCTACAGTAGGTTGGTTATTCCAGAAGGTCTCAAACTACGTTAAAGTTGTAAAGGTAACTCCAAATTCAACATAGGGGACTTAAATCACTGAGAGGGTTTTCTAGAACCAGTGGTGCTTTCTAATTCTCTACCTCGCTCTCGTTTCCACTCTTCTTTCCATTATTTTCTTTGATGGCATGTTTGTTAACATATAAATAAAGATTTAGAAGAAATTTTTAATAGAACTTACACTGTATTGCATGATATGATTATGAAAGAAGAGAAAATTTTCATATAAAGTCTTTTTTTTTCATAAAACTTTTCATGTAAATAACGTTGCCAAGAAACACAATAATTGATCGATTCTGGCTAATGACATGCAAATATTCTTAAAGATATTAATAACTAAATGAAAATAGAGAGTAAAGAAAAGGGAATAAGAAAGAGATAGAAAATTGATGACTTTGCCAAAAGAATGTTAGAAATTGTGATGTGTTTAAGAAGAAGAAGAAGACGAGGGGAGGAGGTGGCAGGGATAAGCACAATAGTTGATCGATCCTTGTTAATGACATGTAAATATGCTTATAGAAATGCATAACTAAAGAAAATTAGTGAGTAAATAAAAGAGAAGAAGAAAGAGTTAGAAAATTGATGAGATAAACACAATAATTGATCGATCCTGTCTAACGACATGTAAATATGCTTAAAGAGATGAATAACTAGAGAAAAATAGTGAGTAAAGAAAAGAGAAGAATAAAAAGTTATAAAATTAATGAATTCGCTAAAAGAATATAAGAAATTGTGATGTGTTAAGATTCTTAGGAAGGGTCACTATTTTATCCAAATCATTTCTACCCATTCGTTGTCCAACATTACAAACCATAAAGTCCTACTTGATCTTAAATTTAAATTTATTATATTAGTGGAGTGCTTACACAAAGTGAAAGGTTATAAATCATCATATGTTATATGTGAAATTCTTTGTGAGAGTGAGAGTACTATGGTCTCTATGCACATATATGTATTATTTTATATTTTTCTAAGTGAATATGGGGAACACCCTTGTATGGTGAGGGCACATGGTTGATGAAGTATAACTGATGTGTTTGATCTCTTGATTATGTAATATATAAGTATTTTTCGATATGTTTATTCCCCAAGTGGGTTTTTGAGGCTAGGTATCTTGAAGAGGCTATTTGTGACCATGTGTTATTTGATGTTCTAGTAGTAGCCTTAGTCTGAACAGACCAATTTAATTTGTGTAGACCTATAACTAAATACCTAGAAATAAGGAATTGATTTGATTTCTTGCTCAATGACGAGCTTAAGTGTGGAGTGTTGATGTTTGAAAAAAGAATATATAATTTAGTCACCATTCACCTCACTTTTAGTACTTTTATCATATCTTAGAATGTTAACTATATGGATTGTGACAGTATTCAAATGTTTTTATGCGTAGGAGTGGTTATAAAGAGTTGGAGATAAAACTAGAGAAAAAAAACAAGAACGGACAAAAATGATCAAGGAAAAATCTACATCACAAAGCACTGTGAAAGAAGCAAAAATAAAAAAAAAGGATTAGTCTTCACACCACCCCTTTTATAGCAAGGGTGGCATAAGTCACCAATAGTTGTTATAGAAGGAGTGGCAAGATACAAGCTCGCACGTTGAATCTCCTTTTGCCTTTTGTACCATAGCCTTTCATAGAAAGGGTAGTGTGACCCCTCGGGATCCTAGTCCATTTTAGAATGGCTTTTTAAAATTCCAAAGCTTCGTAGACACTATAAATAGGTATTTAACATGGATTTTAAAGGTTTACAACTTATTTTGTACAAAAAATCTAAGCAACCGATTTATTCTTTAGGTTTTATTTATTTCTTGTAAATTCATGAATTCTTATCATCATATGAGAATCATGAGTAGCTAAACTATTTAGTTCTAGAGTTTTCATATAAAAATTATGGTTGAAGGTTGAATATTGTTCATATATAGTTTTCTATATTTTGAGGTATTTACTTCTTGATTCTTATTATTTGCTTGTCATTTTAATTATTCATTTGCTTTATCACCATATGAATACTATACATGGCTAATTAATTAAACTAATTATTAAAAAAATGTGTGCGCGATTAATAAGAAAGTCAATTCTTATTTGCGAACCTTGTAATGAAAAAGAATTGATTTGCTACTGAGGATAGAACTATACCTTGTCGCCTTGATTAGTTGATACAAATGAAATATTACTTGCACTTAATTATAAACGGACAGGCACAAAAATATAGGAATTAGGTATATTTAAGTAGTCTTAGAGTTTTGTCCAAAATATTCTCAATGAGTGATATTAACATGTAATTATTAATGAGGAAAATACATTGACATGAAGATAGGAATACTTAACTGGATTGCTCAATCGCAAAGATCAAAGACTTCACTCAAAACTGACTTACACCAAACTTTTTTCCAAGATTACAATAATTACCGTTATTTTCTAGCTAATTTTATCATAATCAAAACTTAAAGAATCATTTATTTTTACACAAGAATTTGAATTAGATGCATAATCTTTTAAGTTTCTATGGGTAATATGGACTTAAAAATTTTACGTCACTTGTACGACAATATGCACTTATGTGTACAAGGTTGGAAAACATTAATCGTAAATGGAATAATAGAAAATACCCCCATAGCAAGTAATTCATCTATCCAAGATAAGGAACAAATAGTAAGCTTGAATCCCGTCATACTGTTGGTCCATCAGCCTATTCCTTATGTTTGTCTCAGCAAGGTGTTTGTACCTAAGCTTCTCTCTTTCGGTTATCATAGTATGCTAGAAATATAGTTTATCAATCTTTTTATCAATTCTGTCTACCCCAGTAGGTGTCTCTATTATAGTAAGATAGGTATACAGGAACTTTTTGGTTACAGTATCACAAAAACCCACCTCAGTTGATTTTTTGGAGTTAGAGATGACTGATTGTGATGTCATTCTTGGCAAGGATTGGCTCCACTCATGCTATGCTTTATTAGACTGTAGAAATAGAGACATTCATTTTTAGTTTCCAAATGAACCAGTCATTGAATGGAGGGGTAATACTTTAACACTTAATGGTCAAATTGTGTCATATCTTAAAGTAAGAAAGATAATATCTTAGGGATATGTTTACCATCTTGTTCGAGTTAAAGACTCAAATTCTACCACTTTCAGTCTTGAGTCATTTTTATTAGTGAGGAAATTTCAAGATGTGTTCCCTAAAGACCTTCCCGGAGTTGTACCCAAAAGGGAAATTGACTTTGAAATAGATCTCCTTCTAGATACCCAACCTATCTCTATCCCACCATACAGAATGTCTCCAGCTGAGCTAAAATAGTTAAAACAATAGTTGAAAGATCTCTTAGTTAGGGGATTTATCAGACCCAGTGTTTTCCTATGGGGTGCTCCAGTCCTTTTCGTGTGTAAGTAAGACGGCTCCCTAAGAATGTGCATCGATTACCATTAGTTGAACAAAGTCACAATCAAGAATAAAAACCCATTCCCCAGGATTAATGACTTATTTGACCAATATCAGGGTGCCACTTATTTCTCTAAGATAGACCTCAGATCCGGTTATCATCAGCTCAGAGTCCGAGAATGTGACATTTCAAAAACAAATTTCAAAACTCGATATAGTCACTTTGAATTTCTAGTTATGTCTTTTGGAAAATACCCTAGCAGCCTTCATGTACTTGATGAACAGAGTGTTCAAGGAGTACTTGTATACGTTCATAATAGTCGTTATTGATGATATTCTTGTCTACTCCAGTAGTGAAAATGATCATGCAGACAATCTCAAAATTGCATTGCAGAACCTTAGCGCCCATCAATTATTCACCAAATTCAGTAAGTGTAAGTTTTGGCTAAGACCAGTAGCATTCCTTGCCCATATTATTTCCAGTGATGGCATTTGAGTTGACCCTCAAAAGACAAAAGATGTGAGACTCTGGTGGATACCTATCTCTCCATCAAATATTAGGAGTTTCTTGGTTTGGCTAGCTATTATAGACGTATTTTTGAGGGTTTTTCATCATTGCATCCCACATGTATAGATTGACTCAGAAGAAAGTCAAAGTTTATTGGTTAGATTTTTGTGAAAAGAGTTTTTAGGAGTTGAAGAATCAACTTACTTTTTCCTTAGACTTGACCTTGACAGATGGTTTAGATGGATTTGTTGTTTACTGTGATACCCCCAGAGTTGGTTTGGGTTGTGTTCTGATGAAAAGCGGTAAGGTCATAGCCTATTGCTTGATAAATCTTTAGCCCCATGAAAATAATTATCCTACCCATGATCTTGAGTTAGCAAATATTATTTTCACCTTGAAAATTTAGTGGCATTATCTATATGGTGTGCATGTTGATGTGTTTACGGATCACAAAAGCTTGCAGTATGTGTTTTTGTAGAAAGAGTTAAATATTTGTCTGAGGAGGTGGTTAGAATTATTGAAAGATTATGCTATGAGTGTTTGTATCATCCAAGCAAGGCTAATGTAGTGGTAGATGCCCTTAATAAATTTTCTATGGGTACTGTTGCTTATATTAAGAATGATAAGAAAAAGTTGGTTTAGGAGGTACATCAGTAGGCTAGATTAGGTATTCATTTGGATAAATCAGCTAAGGGTAGTGTATGGGTTAACAATAGTTCAGAATCTTCTTTGGTTGCTGTACTAAAGGAGAAGCAAGATAGGTATCCCAGATTAGTTAAGTTGAAGAAATCAGTTAGAGGTCAAAAGCAGAGGTTTTCTCCCAAGGGGAAGATGGTGTGTTACATTATAAGGGTAGGCTCTGTGTGTCGTTATTTGATTGTTTGAGACAAAGAATCCTTGCAGAAGCACATGGTGCGCGTTATTCTATTCACCTAGGATCCACTAACATGTACCATGATTTGTGGGAAATATATTGGTAGAGTGGTATGAATAGAGATATTGCAGAGTTCGTAGTTAAAGGTTCTAATGGTCAGTAGGTTAAAGTTAAACACCAGAGGCCTAGTGGTACATTACAGGAGTTCAGTATTCCCACTTAGAAATGAGAAGAGGTGAACATACATTTTGATATGGGTTTGCCTTATACGCGTTGTTAGCATGATTCGATATGTGTTATTGTAGATTGAATGACTAAGTCAACTCATTTCTTGTGAGTTCATACTTTTTATTCAGTCAAGGAGTACCCAAGCTCTATATTGGAGAGTTAGTTAGGTTGCATGGAGTCCCATTATGTATTATTTTAGATAGAGGTACTCCAGTTACCTCTCACTTTTGGAAAGCTTTTTAGAAGGGTCTTGGTACCCAAGTTCATCTCAGTATAACTTTTCATGCTCAGATAGATGGTCAACCAGAGAGGACCATTCAGACCCTATAGGATTTGCCTTTGATTAAGTTTGCCTACAGTAAAAGTTATCACTCTAGTATTTAGAAGGCCTCATTTAAGGCTCTTTATTAGAGGAGATTTAGATCTCCTATTGGTTGGTTAGAGGTAGGAGAGGATACTTTAGTAGGGACATATTCGGTGCTTGATGCATTAGAGAAGGTTTATTTGATTAGGGAGAGGCTTAAGACAACCCAAAGATGGTAGAAATATATGTAGATATGCATAGGAAAGATCTTGAGCTTGTAGTTGGGGATTTGGTATATTTTAAAATCTCTCCCATGAAGGTAGTGAAGAGATTTGGCAAGAAAGGGAAGCTGTCCCTGATATGTTGGCCCTTACAGAATTTTGAGTCATTTTGGAAAGGTAGCTTATGAGCTTGAGTTGCTTGCAGATTTGGCATCAGTGCATCCAATGTTCCACGATTCCTTATAAAGAAGTGTATTGATGACCTAGTTGTTGTAGTTCCTTTAGAAAGAATAGATGTTCAGGATAGCCTTTATTATAAAGAAATCGAAGTCGAGATCCTTGATTATCAGATTCCTAGACTAAGGAACAAAGATGTTCCCTTGGTCAAACTTCATTGGCGGAATCAGTCCATTGAGGGAGCCACCTGGGAAAGAAAAAATAGATATGCATACCAAGTACCCTCATCTTTTCTCTGCAAATTCAGACTCAACTCAAGGTAACAGTCCTTCTTAGATTGACTCTTTTTCATACCCATTTCCAGTTATATAATCATTCTCATGTCATTGCATGCATTCACAAAATTAGTTCAGTCATGTATCATATTTCAGGCTCAGTTATGTATTCATATATTCAGCTATGCATGTTCAGTATATGATCTCATTTTCTCTAGTATTCTCAGCTTAATTAGTCTTATTCGAGGTTGAATGTTCCCATTGGGGAGATATTATAATAACCCATATTTTTCTCAACTCAGTTCAGCTCCTAGTTGCATGTATAAGAGGCTTAAAGCCTAAAAATTTAACTGTGTTGGGGAATTAGTCATTTTAAGGCCTCTTAACTTTGAGGACTTTTAAGTTGACCTTCCCGACCCCTAGATGTTGGTGTTTGAGCTAATTCATGTTCAGAGGTGTACGGAGCATGTCTCGGGTGAGTTTTAGATTTTTCGGATGAGGATTGTGTTGTGTTTGGTTTTTGATTCAAATAACTCAAAGAGATTGTATCGTGTCGCACTACTTATGGCGATTGTATTGTGTCGCACTACTTATGGAGATGAGGCACTCACCACATCATGGTGACCTTGTCATCCGCATTCCAGTTATGAATTTAATCCCCTAAGGTGTAGTCGTGTCTTTTCCCATCGACCCATTTCGTGAAAACACGAGATTAAACTTTAGTTAGGGAATTATTTGCCCAAATTCTCCAATTTTGTCTCAAGGACAAACCCTAATCATCCCCAAGTTCATCAATCTCATTCCTTTTTCTCCAATGAAATCAAGAAATCAAGTTCCCAAATCCAAAAACCTTTAAGGAAGCTTAAATACTCGTGTTTCTCTTTCAAGATTTAAGGTTAAAGGTATGTGTGATGTTCATCCATGGGCCCTTTTCACCCATGGAGTCCAAGAACCCATTTTATGTTTTAAATTATGAATTTACATGTTTAAGATGAATTATCTCCATAATATTTTCTTGAATTTTGATTATACATTATGTTAACAAGTGGCTTTTGTTAGAAATAGCCCTTACATGTTTGAAACATGAAATTTCCATGTTAAATCCCTAATTCATGGTTTTTTGTTGTAACTATGGTATTTTTACATGCTTTACCCATTCTCATGTTTAAAATCAAGATCCTCATGTGTTTAATGAAATGCCTAAGTGTTGAATTTTGACAATGATTTCTTACTATGGTTTTAGAGCTTTCATATGTCTTTATTGTTATTTCCATTCAGTGCTAGGGGTTATGAATACCCAATGTTTTGCTGTGTACATAGTCTCAACATTAGCAAAATGGTTTCAAATAAACTATGAGCATTATTATTTAGTTAGTACTTATGATCAGTTGTCCTTTCAACTAAACTTAGATCAGTTCAGTAATCAAAGTCAGTTTAGTTGGGAGTAAAATTTAGCACCAAACTAATGCAGGGATGGCGGGTTCCCTATCAGCTAGGTAGATTCTTTATTAGCAGTTCTTGTATTCTAGAACTACGTAGCCAACATAGTATATGAGGAGTCACCCATTAGTTTAGGCTTGACTTCCTCTAAGGAGTCACCCGTCCGTTTAGGCTTGACTTCTTCTAAGGAGTCTCCCATCAGTTTAGGCTTAACTTCCTCCTAGGGATCACCCGTTAGGTTAGGCTTAACAATCTGGTTCTTCAAGACATCAGTTTAGTGGATCTGTACATCCAATGTTAATACCCATGGCATGGTACTGATACCCTTCCAACTGGGGTCACATTTTAAACCTCGATTAACCTAGATTGGAGCATATCAGTTAGATGATTCCTCCCACAGTCTCAATTCAGTATTCAATACAAAATTCACTTCAAGTTTGCTTGACCATAGCATACAGAATACCATTTATTCAGTTATTTGTTTTAGAACTTCAATTCATAGACTATTTCAGAATCATGCTATATGCTTGGTTATGCATTCTCAAATTTTACAGCTTTTACGTATTTATGCATCAGTTATCTCAGGCTATTCAGTCAATTGTTATTTCATGCACATAAACCTATGCTTTTCAGCCTAACCTCATCTCATATACCAGTAAATTCAAATTACTGATCGCATACTTTCTTCATGCTATGATATCTTATATCATTGGTTCAGACGCTTAGTTTCCTGATAGCGCTTAGATAGTTTATCTTATCAGTAGTAGCAGCTGTGGCAAGTCCTTATATGAAGAGGACTTGTTATGTCTATTTAGTATTTCTGCATTTCTTTGTAGTTAGTCTATTAGAGTTAGTTTGGGCCTGTCCCATCAAGTCTTTTCAGTTAGTTTAGAGGCTTTCAGATATGTAGTCAGTAAGTTAGATATTTAGTTGGTTTTATCAGATGTTTCAGACACGTTTTGATACGTATTTCAGTATTCAGTTTTACATTATCTTGTTTGTATTTAAAACCTTATGGCATTATTAATTGTTTTCCACATAGCTCTTCTATTATCAGTATATTATTTAGTGCTTACAACAAGTACCAACTTATGGGTTAGCTTATGGTCACTTATGATCGGAAGTACCGTTGTCATGAATAGGTGGTAGCTTAAGATTGTGACACAAATATATCAAAATAATTATGATTAGAGATCGTGAGAATTAAACGATCTATTAATCTTAATCTTCCATTTTCAATGATGATGAATAGGAGGGAATGCCATCTTTTTTTGACATGATTAGTCTCTTTTATTAGTTTTTGGTATTTTAAATTATTTTTACTCTTTTATCTCTCCTTTCTTTCACCTAATTACTCATCTTAAATCAATCTTATGCCATAATTATAATATTAATTTCAAGAGGTGTATCTATGTATTGGCTATCTTTGCTAGATTGTATATCCCTTTTATTTTTGTACTGTTCGTTATAAAATTTATAGGATTTGTAAGTTTACTTATCCTTGTATATTGATGCAAGATAGAGTACTTGTAATACCCCGTATTTCTCTAGCATAATTTAAGTCTTAATACACGAGCAATAATATATATAAATTTTTTGAAATACCCATTATTTTCAGTTTAGAGCTTGCCATTGCATAGGAAATTCACTTAGCTTTCAAACGATGTAAAATTCACTCAAATCCCAAACCCGGGTAAGAACTTATGTCAATTTTAAGTTCCAGTCGTTAAACACCATCATTTTGGTCACTAACACATTGCGGATCTTGTCTAAATGACAATTGACAATTTCCAGTAAGGGACTGCGATATTGGTGCATCGCGCCAAGGACCCAGTTCATATTTGTTAATTTTTAGTGATCCTCTGCGATAATGGCTCATCACGGAGGTGGGAAAAATGGAATTCCAAATTCTTACAATGATAGCTCTGCGTCGCGCTAAGCTTCCAGGTCCCATTCGTCAATATCTAGTAAGGCTCCGCGATCCTGGCCATTACGCCAGGTCCCCAAAGTAGGATTTTCAGGTTTCCAGTTCTACATTTTTAATTTCCAAGGGGTTGTTTGGTCATTTTCCTATTCCCCAAACTCGACCTAAACATGAAATTAAAGCCTAATAGGGCATCATATGCCCATTGTTCTCAAATTACTCGAAAGGGGGTCCATTCTCTTCAAGAACACAAAAACCCTATCTATCAAATTCAAGGCCAAATCTCAAGAACTCGCCATCAATCCTCTCAATTTCATTAAACCAAATATGTTAAATGTTCACCCATGGGGTCGAAGTATCTGGGTTAAATTACAAAATTGTGATCTTTCTGGTTATTTTGATTTTAAATTATGATTTCACCCATGAATCTCTAAGAACTATGATTTTACACCATGTACATATGAAATTATTGTTGTTATTCAATTCTCCATGTTTTAATTTTATCATTCATTGAATTAATCATGATTTAGTGCTGTTCATGTTTAATTTATGCTATTACTATAAGTTCCCTAATATTACTATGCTTTGACAAAACTATGAACTACAAGTGTTTGATAAAATGTCTACAAAAATACATGTTTGATAAAAGCTTTCGTGATATGTCCTTTAAGCTTAAATATCATGGTACTATTATTTCTTTTGAGTCCTAGTAAAACCATAACTTCTTATTTAGTGTTGTCTTAGTATGTTCAGAATAACTTCAAAATACATATTATGAGTGTTACTAGATCAGTTAGTTAAACTCGAAATAGTCAGTAACTTAGTGTCATTCAGTTGGGAGTACGACTTATCATCAAGAGAGTGGAGGATTCCCCGTCAGATAGACAGAGTCACTAGTAGCAGTCCCTAAACTCTCGAACTACATAGCCATCATAGGATATGAGAAGTCACCTGTCAATATAGGCTTGAATATCTCGCAGGGGTCACTCGTCAGTTCAGGATTCACACCCTTAGTCCTTTGGGACAGTACATTGGTATAGTGGATCCACACAGCCAACGTTAGTACTCGTGGCACAGTAATGATACCCTTCCAACTAGGGTTACAGGTTGGACCCCAATTAGCTTAGATTAGGAAATATCAGTTAGATGATAGCTCCCACAGTCTCATTCTAATAATCAGATCAGTAGTTCAATCTAAGTGTTGTTTGACCAAGGCATATAGCTATTAGTTATTTCAGTATTTCAGTTTACAAAATTCTATTCTATTCATGTTATATACTTAGGCATGCATCCCCCATATCTACAAATTTCATATACCTTCAGTATTTACAGACTTTCATGCATATATAGTATTTACAGATTTCATATATTTTCAGTATCTATAGATTTCATGCTCCCTATTCAGTATTTTATGTTTTACATGTATATTAAAATAATTATTATTTCTGTTCATGAAACTATGCATGTCAACCTACCTTATTTAGCATACTAGAATATTCAAAGTACTGATCGCATACCTTTTTTTTGCACTATGATGTATTATATCATAGGTTCTGATGCCTAGTTCCCAGACCATACTTAGACTTCTCAGACTCTCAGCAATAGTAGTGGTGAGTCCTCATATTTTGAGGACATATTATTTTATTTCATTCTTTCAGTCTAGTAGTTAGTTAGAGTTAGTTAGGGCCTCTCCCATCAACTCATAGTTATTCAGTTTAACATTTTTCAGACAATATAGTCAGTTATTCAGTATTTAGACGATAGTTGACATGACAATTAGTTATTCAGTTTATCTCAAATTTCAGTATTTATTCAGACACAGATAGTTATTTCTTTAGATTCATAATTCAATATTAATTTCATATATTAAAACCTTATGGAATATCAGTTATTATTCTGTATTTATGATTATATTATTCAGCGGTTACAGCAGGTAGCAGCTCATGGGTTAGCTTGTGTTCCATCGGGACTGTAAGCACCTTGTGATGCCTAGGGTGTACTCTCGGGGAATTATAAACTTGGTATCATAGCCTAAGGCTTTAAAGTGTCCTACGAAGTCTAAAAGTCGCGTCAAGTAGAGTCTTATGGATGGGTGTGTAGCGCGCCACACTTATGGGCAGGAGGCTACAAGGCGTTTAGAAAAAGTTTCCCTTCTTTCCGTATTCATGTCATGGATTAAGCATAAGCTCAAGTTAAAATCTCAATCTAATCCATTTATTTCTTCCATCCACAGAACATGCCTCCCAAAATGAATAACAAAAAAGGAGAATAAAACTAGTCAGTACCTTTGCACGTCCAGGTAGAACCTCTGGACAAGCATGTCTCTTATGCATCATTTAATGCTGTGTTCACTACTCTAGTGAATTCAGTAGCACCTCACAATGAACGGACAACTACTATTCAAGCCAACCCAGTTCCAATACTATTGTAGCTAGAATTTAGGACTTCACCCAGATGAATCCTCTTTTTTTCACGGGATCCAAGTCTAAAAAGGATCCACAGAAATTCTTCGATATGGATTAAAAGGTAATGGAAGATATGGGGGTGAAATCCAGTGAGAGTGTTGAGTTGGTTGCATATCAGTTATAGGATGTAGCCTATACGTGGTTTAAGTAGTGGAAGGAAGATAAGGGTATATATGTAGGGCCTATAGAATGGGAAGAGTTTGCTTTAACTTTCTTAAATAGATTCTTCCCATCGGAGTTGAGGGAGGCCAAGGTGTTAGAATTTATTAACTTGAGGCAAGGCAGCATGAGCGTGAAAGAGTTTTCCCTCAATTTTACTCAGTTAGTTAGGTATGCTCCTCATGAAGTAGCTGATAACAGATCCACGATGAGCAAGTTTGTATCTGGTGTGTCTGATAATGTGGTCAAGGAGTGTAGGACCACAATGGTAATTAAAGAGATGGACTTATCTAGGCTGATGATCCATTCTCAATAGATAGAGGAGTGGAAGATTAAGGAAAATGAGAAAGGGAATAAGTACGCTAGAACGAGTAGTTTTAATTTCAGCTAGCCAAGGTTAGAAGGTGTTAACTATCTTCAGTTTCATCAAAGGTACTCATCCCCAGCATCCTCTTCAGCCAGTGCCCAGTACCCAAATTCAAAAATAATAATAGGGATAAAGCAAGCTCTAAGTCCCAAGGCAGTGTTAACAGTGCCCGTACGAACCCTCTATGTAAAAAATATGGCAAAAATCATCAGGAAGAGTGTAGAGCGGGAAGTGATGTGTGCTTGGGGTATGGAAAGCCTGGCCATCGGATTTAGGAGTGTCGGGTAGTTTCTCAGAAAGGTAGGGATTTGTGCCAACAGGGCTAGTTCCATTAGTCGTCAGTTCCATCCGGTCACCCAACTCAGTAGGTTCCCACTTCCTGTGCTACTAGTGGTAGTGTCCAAACATATTATATTCTCTTTAATCCCACCTAGATTCTGAAAATTCTCGTGACATAGTTATTAGTACGTTACAGGTCTTTCACTTACATGTTTATGCTTAAATAGACCCTAAAGCTTCTCTTTCTTTTGTAACTCCATATACAGTCGTCAATTTAGGAGTCAGTCCCAAAAACTCTAGTAAAGCCCTTTTAAGTGTTCACCCTAGTTGGTGTTTCCATTATAACAAGACAGGTATACAGAGACTATCCGGTCCCAATATCTCATAAAGTTACCTCAGTTGATCATGTGGAGTTAGAGATGACAGATTTTGACGTCATTCTCAGAACAGATTGGCTCCACTCATGCTATGCCTCAGTTAATTGTAGAACCATAATAGTACATTTTTAGTTCCCAAATGAACCAGTCCTATAATGGAGGGGTAGTACCAAAATGCTTAAGGTTCAATTGATTTCATACCTTAGAGCGAGAAAGATGATATCTAAGGGGTGTATTTATTATCTTGTTCGAGTCAAATACTCAAATACAGAGACTCCAACCCTTGAGCTTGTGTTTTTAGTCAGGGAATTTCCAAATATATTCCCTGAAGACATTCCTAGAGTTTCTCCCGAAAGGGAATCAACTTCAGAATAAATTTTCTTCCAGATACTCAGTGTATATATATTCCACCATGTAGAATGGCTCTAACTAAGCTCAAAGAATTGAAAGAATAGTTGAAGGATCTCTTAGATAAGGGATTCATCAAGCCCAGCATCTCCCCATGGGGTACACCAGTTCTATTTGTGCATAAGAAAGATGGTTCTCTCAGAATGTGCATAGACTACCATCAGTTGAATAAAGTCACAGTCATGAATAAATATCCACTTCCTTGAATCGATGATTTATTTGACCAACTTCAGGGTAACAACTAATTTTCCAAGATAGACCTCAGATCAAGTTATCATCAGCTCAAGATCAGGGAATGTGACATTCCAAATATAATTTTTTTGAACTCGGTATGGTCACTTTGAATTTCTAGTCATATCCTTTATTCTCACAAATGCCCACTAGCCTTTATGGACTTGATGAACTGAGTGTTCAAGCAGTATTTGGACATGTTTGTGATAGTCTTTATTGATGACATTGTTGTTTACTCTTGTAGTGAAATAATCATGCAGACCATCTCAGAATAGTGTTACAGACTCTTAGAGCTCACCAATTGTTTGGTAAATTTGGTAAGTTTCAATTCTGGCTAAGATTAGTAGCATTTCTTAGCCATATTATTTTTGGTGATGGTATTAGAGTTGATTCTCAAAAGATCAAGGCGGTGAGAAACTAGCCTAGACCTATCTCTCTATCAGATATTAGGATTTTCTTGGGTTTGGCTAGCTATTACTGTTGGTTTGTTAAAAGGTTTTCATCTATTTCATCCCCTATGTCTAAATTGGCTCATAAGAAAGTCAATTTTTGGTGGTCAGATTCCTATGAGAAGAGTTTTCAGGAGTTGAAGACTCGACTCACCTCAGCCCCAGTTCTTACTTTTCCAAATGGTTTAGATGGGTTTGTTCTGTATTGTGATACATCCACAGTAGGTTTGGTTTGTGTCCTCATGCAGAGAGGTAAGGTCATAGCCTATGCCTCTAGACAACTTAAGCTCTATGAGAAGAATTATTCAACTCATGATCTTGAGCTAACAACTGTAGTATTTTCCCTAAAGATTTGGAGGCATTAATTGTATGGGGTGCATGTTGATGTGTTCACAGATCACAAAATCTTGTACCATGTGTTCTCTTAGAAAACTTGAATTTGCGTTAGAGAAGGTGGTTAGAGTTATTGAAAGATTATGACGCGAGTGTTTTGTAATATCCGGGCATGGCCAATGTAGTGGAAGATGCTCTCAGTAGGTTGTCTATGGGTAGTGTTGCTTATATTGAGGATGGTAAAAAGAAATTAGACCAGGAATTTCATCATCTTGCCCGACTAGGTGTCTGCTTAGTTGATTCAGCAGAAGGTAGTGTATAGGTGCAGAGTAGTTCAGAATTATCTCTAGTTTCCAAAGTAAAGGAAAAGAAGGATAGAGATCAAAGTCTAGTCAATTTGAAAGAGTCAGTTAGAGATTAGAAAGTAAAGGTTTTCTCCCAAGGGGGAGATGGTGTGCTGCATTGTTAGGGTCGGCTATGTGTGCCTGGTGTTGATGATTTGAGGCAATGAATTCTTGCAAAAATGCATGGAGCACATTACTCGATTAATCTAGGGGCCGCTAAGATGTACCACGATTTGTAGGAGATCTATTGGTGGAGTGGGATGAAGAGGGATATTGAAGAGTTCGTAGCTAAGTGCTCTACATGTCAGCAGGTTAAGATTGAGCACCAGCAGCCTAGTGGGTCCATGCAGGAGTTCAGCATTCCCATATGGAAATGGGAAGAAGTGAATATGGACTTTGTGATGGGTTTGCCTCGTACTCGTCATCAGCATGATTCCATTTGGGTTATCATAGATAGGATGACCAAATCAGCTCATTGAAGTCCATACCTCTTATTCAACTAAGGACTACGCCAAACTCTATCTTAGAGAATTGGTTAGGTTGCATGGTGTTTCCTTATCTATCATCTTTAATAGAGATACCCAATTTACCTTTCACTTCTAGAAAGCATTCTAAAAGGGTCTTGGTACCCAAGTCTACCTCAGTACATCCTTCCACCCTCAGACAGATGGTCAGGTAGGAAGGACCATTCAGACTCATGAGGATATATTTAAAGAATGAGTAGTTGATTTTAAAGGTTGTTGGGATGACCACTTGCCTTTGATTGAGTTCGTATATAATAACAACTATTATTCCAGTATCTAGATTACTCCGTTTGAGGCTGTTTATGGTAGGAGATATATATCTCTGATTGGTTGGTTTGAAGTAGGTGAGGCTATAGTAGTAGAGGCTGACTTGGTGTTTTATGCCTTAGAAAAGGTTAAGTTGATCAGAGGAAGGCTTAGACATCCCAGAGCCAACAGAAATCATATGCAGATGTGAGAAGAAAGGATCTCTAGTTTTAGATCGGTGATTCTATGTACATAAAAATATCTCCCATGAAGGGGGTAAAAAGGGTCGGCAAGAAAGAGAAACTCATTCCACGCTATGTCATTCCTTTCAAAATTCTCAGTCATTTCGAAAAGGTATCATACAAGCTTAAGTTGCCTTCAGATCTATCTTCAGTATACCCAGTGTTCTATGTCTTATTGTTGAAGAAGTGTATTAGTGATCCTGCTGTAGTTGTTCCCCTAGAAAGCGTAGATGTTCAAAACAGTCTTTCCTATGAGGAAGTTCCAGTCAAAATTCTTGATCATCAAGTTCGTAGAATAAGGAACAAAGAAGTTCCACTAGTAAAAGTTCTCTGGCAGAATCAGTCCATTGAGGGAGCCAATTGGGAAACAGAAGCAGATATACGGACCAAGTACCCTCATCTTTTCTCCGCGAATTCAGATTCGGTATAAGGTACTAATATTCTTAAGATTTCTCTCTATCATGCTCAGTTTTAGTTATACATCATGTTTATGTTAGACGTGCATTTACAAATCAGTTCAGTCATGCATTATATGCATCAGATATGCATGTTCAGTGTGTAAGCTCTGTCCATTAGTTTTCCTTAGCGTAACCAGTCTTATTCAAGGACGAATGATCCCTGGGGGAGATATTGTTATACCTCATATGTTCCTAGCATAATTTAAGTCTCAATACATGAGCATTAATATATATAAAATTTTTGAAATACCCATTATTTTTTATTTTAGAGCCCTCCACCGAGTAGAAAATTCAATTATATTTCCAACAATGTAAAATTTTTCCAAATCTGATAACCGGGTAAGAAGTTATGGTGATTTTAAGTTCAATCGTTAAACACCATTTTTTGGTCACTAGAGCATCACGAATCTATTCTAAATGACAATTGTCAAATCCAATAAAGGACCGCGTTATTGGTGCATTATGCTAAGGACCCAGTTCACATTTGGCAATTTCTAGTGAGCCTCCACGATAATGGAGCATCGCGGAGGTGGCCAAAATGGCATTCCAAAGGCTTACCACGATATCTCTATATCTCTCCTAGCTTCCATATCCCAGTCGTCAAATTTCAGTGATGCTCCGTGATCCTGGCATGTCATGCCAGGGCCCCATATTGGGATTTTCAATTTTCCAGTTCCGCTTTTTTAATTTCCAAGGGGTTGTTTGGTCATTTTACTAAGCCCTAAACTCGTCCTAAACACGAAATTAAATCCTAATAGGGCATCATATGCCCATTTTTCTCAAATTACTCAAAAGGGGATCTATTCTCTTCAAGAACACAAAAACCCTAGCTCTCAAATTCAAGGACAAATCTCAAGAACTCACTATCAATACTTTCAAATTCATTAACCCAGGTATGTTAAATGTTTATCGATGGGTTTCTTTCACCCATGGAGTCCAAGTATCTGATTTAAATTACAAAACTGTGATTTTTTCAAGTTATTTTGATTTTAAATTATTATTTCACCCATGAATCTCCATGAATTATGATTTTACACATTTATAGATGAAATTATTGTCGTTATTCAATTCTTCATGTTTTAATGTTATCATTCATTGCATTAATCATGATTTAGTAATATTCATGTTGAATTCATGCTATTACTATAAGTTCCCTAACATTCCTATGCTTTGACCAAACTATGAACTACAAGTGTTTGATAAAATGTCTACAAAAATACAGGTATGATAAAAGCCTTCGTGTTATGTCCTCTAAGCTTAAGTATCATGTTACTATTATTAATTTTTTTGAGTTCTGGGGTTATTGAATACCCGAAAAACATAGCTACTTATTTAGTCTTATCTTAGTATATTCAGAATAACTTCGGAATACATATTATGAGCATTACTAGATCAGTCAGTTAAACTCAGAATAGTCAGTAACTCAGTGTCATTCAGTTAGGAGTAGGACTTATCACCGAGTGAGTGTATGGATGGCAGCTTACCCATCAGTTAGACAGAGTCTCTAGGTGAAGTCCCTAAACTCCCGAATTACTTAGCCAACATACGATATGAGAAGTGACCCATCAGCTTAGGCTTGACTATCTCACAGAGGTCACCCATGAGTTTAGGCTTGACACCCTTAGTTCTTTGAGATAGTACATCAGTAAAGTGGATCCACACAACTAACGTTAGTACCCGTGGTACAGTATTGACACCCTTCAAACTGGGGTTACAAGTTGGACCCCAATTAGCTCAGATTAGGGAATGTTGGTTAGATGATAGCTCCCACAGTCTCAGTCCAATAATCAGGTCAGTAGTTTAGTCTCAGTGTTGTTTGACCAAGGCATACAAATATCAGTTATTTCAATATTTTAGTTTACATACTTCTATTCAGTTCATGTTATATGCTTTGGCATGCATCCCCAGTATCTACTGATTTCACGTACCTTTAGTATTTATAGACTTTTATGCATACACCGTATTTATAGATTTCATATATTTTCAGTATCTACAGATTTCATGCTCTCTATTCAGTATTTTATGTTTTATATTTATATTTAAATAATTATTATTTCTGTTCATGAAACCATACATGTCAGCCTACCCCATTTACCATACCAGGACATTCAAAGTATTGGTTGCATACCTTTCTTTTCGTGCTTAGACTTCTCAGAATCTCAGCATTAGCAGTGGTGAATCCTCATATTTTGAGGATGGATTATTTATTTCATTCTTTCAGCCTAGTAGTTAGTAGAGTTAGTTGAGGCCTGTCCTATCAACTCACAGTTATTTAGTTAGAGGCTTTCAGACAATACTGTCAGTTCTTCAGTATTCATACTTCAGTTGACATGATAGTTACTTATTTTGTTTATCTCAGATTTCAGTATTTATTTAAACTCAGATAGTTATTTCTTCAGACTCATAATTTAGTATTTGTTTCATTTATCAAAACCTTATGGCATATCAGTTATTCTTCTTACATTTATGATTGTGTCATTTAGTACTCACAGCAGGTGCCAGCTCATGGGTTAGCTTGTGGTCCCTCGGGACTGTAAGCACTATGTGACGCCCAGAGTGAACTCTTGGGGCGTTACAGTACTCTAGGTATGATCCTAGTGTGCAAGTTCTTCTTTTTTCAAACATTGTTAGTCATCTCCAAAAGATAAAAATAAGGAGATTTTTTGTGAAAAGTTGAAATTTTCTTCCCCTATGAGAGGGTTAATTTATCAGATAGTCATGCAACTATACTGAAATTATTATTTCACAAAGTCATCTTTCATATTTATTTAATTTTTTTCAACAAAGTAAGTGACAAATTGTAAGATAATAACTAATAATTGAGTGATCACTTTAAAAATCAACTCCTTCATTATATTAGAAGGCAATAATCCAATATTTCTGTTGGTCAATTTTTTTGTTATACAGTGAATATGTTGCTGAGGCCATGAAAATTTGTTCACCTTTCGTATCCATCTTTAACCTCTCGGGGCAACTTCCTCCTCTAGACATTCATGAGCATAGGAAATAGTGTGTGATAACTGCATTCGTTAGATTGGTAATGTGTTCATGAACACTTCTTATAGTGTTACCAATCTTACAGATAAACTTAGCACAACCCCAATACTTATGTTATTGAATGTCTCAAGGAGAAAGTTTCTCCAAAGGGTTACTAGTTGATACAAAAGATGAATAAATTTTCATGTACTACTTTCTCATATTAACAACATATTAATTCTATCACACAAAATTGGTCAACAAATATATTTCATTATTGTCTTTCAATATAATGGAGATGTAATTTTTCTAAGTGATCCCTCAATTACTAGATATTATCTCAAAATTAGTTACGTCAATTTCTGAAAAAAATTAAAATCAACAAGAAAGATGACATTCTGAACCAATACCTATAGTGTAAAGTGATTATCTAAGAAATTAATACGAGAGAGAAAATTCCATTCTTTCATAGAAAATATCTTTTATTCTTTTTCTAGATATGAATAGTAATGAGTGGAAAAAAGAAGAGCTTATTCACTAGTATCATATAAAGAGTACTATATCCAGTAACTATACATAAGTCTAAGTTAACTTTCTAATCCAAGAAATATGAAAAAGGAGAATACCCATTCAACAGGAGAAATATGCATTCAACCAGAGATTATCAATACATACATACACATTTTAAAATCAATATTGTAGTTGACACTTAAGATTAATTTAAGATAGTTTTATTGAAGTGAACAGAAGAGTAAATAAAAAAAGTAAAAACTAATTCAGCGTACACAAAATTAAAACATGAGACTAACCATATTGAAAAATGATGACAGTGCCTCCCATTAGCTATCATTGGCAATGGAAAATTAAAATAAATAGATAATCCATTAAGCACGAACGCTGATCCTGATGATATTGATATAGTTTCCTCATGATAAAATCTTTCAACTAATGCCGCCATTGAAACTCGACGATATCTTCAAAGATATATATGGATCTACATGTGTTTAATTTGTAAGACAATAAAGCTATGAACCTCCATTACTGAAGTAGGCCAAGACCAATTCTTAACTACTTTAATCTTCTGCGGCTCTACTATCACCCCTTCCTTCGAAACCACATGCCGCAAAAAGGATATAGAAGCCAACTAGAACTCACACTTAAAAAACTTTGCATAAAGCTTTTTGTTTTTTAACAAATCCAAAACAACCCTTAAGTGACTCTCATGCTCCTCTCATCTCTTAGAATAAACTAGAATATCATCAATAAAGATAATCATTAAAAAATCCAAGTAGGGTTTAGATATCCCATTCATCAAAATCATAAAAGCAACTGGGGTATTATTCAGCCCAAAAGACATCAAAAGAAGCTCATAGTACCTATACCTGGTTTGAAATGCAGTCTTAGGAATATCATCAGGACGAATCTTAAGCTGATGATACCTGAACCTCAATTTAATCTTAGAAAATATGGATGCACCCTGCAACTGGTCAAATAGATCATCGATACAGGGAAAAGGATACTTATTACAAATTGTAACTTTGTTTAATGGTTTGTATTCTATACACATACAAAGACTATCATTCTTCTTTTTCACAGACAGGACAGGAGCACCCCATGAAGAGGCACTCGAGTGGATAAAAACTTACCCAACAAATCCTACAACTGAGACTTTAACTTTATCAACTCAGATGGAGCTATCCTATAGGGAGGAATAGAAATAGAATGAGTACATGACTCTAGATTAATACAAAAATCAGTGTCCCAATACGGTGGTATACCAGGAAAATCTATAGGAAAAAACATCTTGGAACTCACACACCACAAAAACTGACTCAATGGATGGAACCTCTATCGTAGTGTCCCCAAGATGTGCTAGAAAGAAAAAAAAACCTCTCATAATTAACCTCTTTGCATGTACAAAGAAAATACATTTTATTTGAGAAAGACTATATTTACCCATGCACTCAAGTCTATCTATTCTCGGGATAGATACAGTCATTGTCTTAGCATAATAGTATAATATAGCATGATATAGAGAAAACAAACTCATAACCAAAATTATGTCAAAATCTATCATGCCTAGAATAACTAAATCTGCCCAAGTTTGATACCCCATGAATATAACAGAACAATAATGATAAACCCTATCAATAACAACAAAATCACCAATAGGAGTAGACACGTGAATAGAAAAGTCAAGTAGATCAGACACCATGTACAATGCCACAACAAAATTACTAGATACATATGAGAAAGTAGAACCAGGATCAAATAACATAGTGGCCAACCAATCATTGACAAGAATAGTACCTATATGATAACGTCTGATACCTATGCCTTGGGCCTGTATAGAAATGCATAGATATGGGCCCTACAACTAGTTTGAGTGTCACTTCTGCCAAGCTGAGAACCATCTCAATAGGGTTGACTACCACTCCTACCTTTTTTATGACCACTACGACCACCCTGTGGATGACCTCTACCATTAATACTACCTCCCTTACCTACAGGAACAACAACTCTAGAAGCCTGCTATTGGCCACCGACCATACCACCTCATATTAGGACAAAACCTCTTGATGTACTAAACTCTACCACACTCATAACATGTATGATCCATGGTGGGTTACCGATCTAAAAAAAATAAAATGAGGTAACCACTAATGTCTAAAGATGGATAATTAGACCCTGATGGACTCCTAATAGACACCTGTATTACTGCACTCTACATAGGCTCTCCACCATATATTGGCATCTCTCCAAAACTTAAAAGTAAAAAATTCAACACCATACCTATCAACCATACCTATCTTGTAAAGTCTCTCATGACAGTAAATAATAAACTCATCAACATCCTTAGACTCAATGCAATAAAAAATAGGAGGCTTCATTTTAATAAACTTATAAAATAAATCATGCTCATCTCCAGTCATCACCAGACCCATAACTTGTCTCAAAAAAATCTAACTCTGATACCTCTTCCATCTAAGGAGCTATAGTAGAAACATGCTTTGCCCCTAAATCTTGAAAATGGGTGTTACAGGTATAATCCTTATTCTTCCCAACCCACTCAAAAAACGTAAAACCTATTGTTTCATAGTAGAAGATACCTGAATAGGAGTGGCACCTCTCTGATCTAGTGCAACCCCATCATGAACCGACACTCATTCAATATGTACTAGCATAGATCCATTCTCTATAACTTTAGGAAAACTCTTATGTGAGGGAGAAAATACTGTCCTTCTTTTAAATAGTCTCACAACCTGAGCTCTACCCCTGGTGGGTGCAACTCTCCATCCTCTACCTTATCCTCTTTTTGCCTTCTCTTTAACCAATACAGCATTCTCAGTAGCCGGTTCAGGAACCTCAAATCTTGCTCCATTCCATTTTATTCTTAATATCTGCAAGAATAAGAGTAAAACATTAGATACCAATTAGAATCATCATATACCAATTAAAATCAAGTAATAGCAAATAAGAAAGAAGAATTCAAATTTTCCTAGTGTCCTATAGCCTCTCAAATAAAAGTACAGATGGAACACCCTAAAATGTTAGACCTTTGAAAATTTCCTAGAATTTTGGTGCCTGGACCCAATATGACTCATTGGTACAAGCCATATATTAGGGTACGAATTGTATGGTCTAGTTGTATACTGACTAGTGTTGGGTGGAGGGATAGATTTTGGTTACTATAATGGATATGACCTAGGGGTATGAGTCATATTGTTGGTTATGGATTATTTGGTTCATTAACTTAATCATATACATGGTTACTTAGGTTAGATATGAGTATGAGTGGCTTACCATAAGTCGTAAGTAGGAGTATAAGTCATACTTAGGACTCGTATGGTGTTTAGTGTCTAAATATTTCTTAGGTTTAAATCTGCCAGGGGTACAGATAAAGGGTATGGATCGTATGATGTCAATACGACTTGGTTGGATGATTCATATGTTGAACTATATTTAATCCAAGGGTTGATTCCAGGATATCAGCGGAGGATACCAATTGTATTGGATGACTCATATGGGTCAGTTGTATCCCTGTGATGGGATTTTGGTGCAACTTAAGTGGGGATATTCTGAACATTTTTCCACTTATCCTAATATGGTCCCATGACTTATAACCTATGTGGAAGGTTATTTAACTTATTATTTTATTTATTAACACTTAGAAACCTTCCTAAAATACTCTATAATTCTCTCAAGAGCTTTTGGGCAATTTGGGGCTTGTTTTTGTAATTTATTTCTGTCATCCTCTTGGTCTAAGGCATGTTCTCTTCCTTCATTGTTAATTTTATCTAAAGGAATGGTTTTATAAATTTTTTCATGATTTTAGTAATTGTATGATTTTAGTTTTCAAATATTATTTGGGGGTTTTGATGTTAAATGGTTGGTTAAGGTTTCCCATGGTTTTAATTATGCTTTTATATGCATTAATGGTGGTTTTAGATAATTTTATTGAATGGGAATGGTTTAAAGAGTAATTCAAATTTGTTTTTGTCATATTATGCCCCTAATGTGTTTGACAAAATGCTTATAAAGATATATTCATTGCATTGACTACTTTAATGGAACTCTGGCATGTTTGAAAACTTGGTGAAGGAATTATGCATGGTTTAAATGGCATGGAATAGTAAATGGCTAATGGTTATACTTGAGGGGCACATGGAATCCCCAAAGTTGTTTAATAAGGTAAATGAAAAGGCACTTGAAAGTCCCGCTAAACCTCTATATGGCTGGCTACGGATAACACTTGTAATTAAGGATTAGTATGAAGATATCAATATTAATAACCTTCGTTAATAAATGGATAATGTTTTGGTTGTTTGGAAATTGATTTTAATTAGGCAATAATGGGGGGATGTGAACCAAGGTCGTGGAAGGTGGAGGTCCTATGTTGAACAAAATTGGAAACTCATATTTGCTGATATAAGGTTGGTCTTAGTGACTGTATGCATGATGTCACACTATATTTAGGGGATGTACTAGTCATCTTAAATGTTTCTTCCCTGGTCATGTAGCTATATGCCTTAGGGCCCTTTATGAAGGGGAGCTAAACCCATATAGCCTAAGGGTGGTTTTGGACAACAAAGTTACACAACCCAGGAAAAGGTTTTAAAGGCATGCTAAAACCGATTCCTTTTCCCACATGGTTAAATATATGTATGGTTGTATGCTTATGGATGCTTTTAATTGGTATTATAAAGGGCATTGTTTTATCCTTACCTTTAAATCATGTTATCGGTAACTAGCTACCCCCGTCCAGTGGTAGATGTATACCCATGCTATGCAGGAATCGACTCTTCTACTCTTCATACACAGTGATTGACTTAGCAGCAACATTTGGACTGGAGTGGTGAGCTTTTATTCTTTTTAAAGGATTTATTTCATGTTATGGATATTTCTAGACACTTTGATTTTACTTTGGATATTGGTTTTGGCTATGGTTGGGGGCATGTCCAAATCGGATATCATTATTTGTTTGGTTAGAGGCTTTGTGGTACTTTTATAGGTTGGAATGGGCGGGATTGGTATAGGTGTCATCTTTAGCATTGGAATAAGCTAGAAGGGTGGCATCATTGGACATATCGTCATATTTTATTTTGGGATTGATTAAATCTCATTTTGGAATATCCTTTGTTATGGCCTATTTTTTGGCCCTTGTTTTTATATTGTTGGATTAATAGAATAGAATGGTTGGACTGAGTTGGGTCAGCCACAGTTGTGATCTATTCCTAGAGTCTTTATATGAGCGGTCATACTATATTGTTACATTCTCAAAATTCAGCAAACTTAAGGCAAAAGGATGGAGGTACATTAGGTAATTAGGGTAGTCTCCGGTCCTAGTCAGACTTGGGATGCTCATTATGAGAAGGCCCCAGGATGGGTCATGTTAAGTTGGTATCAGATCCTAGATTCGTGGTCAATTAGAAGTCCATAATTCCATCTCGAGTAGAGTCTTTTTTAGGGATGTGTAGAGCACCGCACTCATAAGTGAGGGGCTACAAGGCATTTAGGAATGTTTCACTTTCTGGACATCCTATTTTTTAAGCTTGGAGTTTCTATCTAGGAATCTTCTCTAATCCTTGCTAGTTTGTCTTACAGATCACACCATATAGATCTAGAACACAAGAAATTTTTTCTATCCCATCTGGGGGTAATGTTGAAGGGTTGCATCCTACTTCTAGGGTTCATCTTTGATCTCATGGTCCCATTATTGATAGTTTGGGAGTTCCACCTATTGCTACTAGCACTTCTCAGGGTGGGATGACTAATGTAGAATTTCATCAGTCTATTCATGCTATTGCTAAATTAGTTGCTGCTCAGGCTGAGTGGGATATGTCTAGTTATTTATTTGTTAAGGCTGCAAGGATTGACCAACAAGATGGGTCCTCCCACTCTTCTAGGGTAAAGGTGGTGGAGGATCCACAGGGCTTCTTGGATGAAATGGAAAAAATATTTTTGGTAATGCAGGCTACCAATGTGGAAGTGGTAAAATTTTCTTCTTATCAACTTAAAGAGGTTGCATATTAGTGGTATGAAGAGTGGGATAGTGATAGAAGAGATGTAAAGGAGTCATCCTTATGGGATGCCTTTTCTGGTGCTTTTTTGAATAGTTTCTTTCCCTAAGAGTTGAGAAAAGCAAATATGGAGGAGTTTTTGAACCATAAGCAGGGGAAGATGTTAGTCAAAGAATATGCCTCAAAATTTCACCAATTGTCAAGGTATGCTCCTGATTTTGTGGATGACATACGAGCTAGAATGAGAAAGTTAACTTTTAGGTTGAATCAAGATTTTATTTTGTAGAGTAAGACTGCCTTTCTAATTAAAGATATGGACATCTTTAGGTTTACTGTCCATATGCAATAGGTAGAGAATTATAAAAAGAAATAAATAGAGTTTGGGGATAGGCAGGGTAAGAGGAGCAGGTTTTTTTTATCAGAGAGGTGATTAATCTTAGGGTGGTTGAGATGGTAGAAAATGGAAGAAAAGAAAGTGGGGAAGTTATGGTTCCTTCTCTTCTGCTAGTGGTCCTTACCATTTGGGTGACAGGCGTCATCATGGTGGTGATAATTTTTTGGCATAGGGTGCCCAATCTCAGGTAAGTGAAGGTCAGTTAGTTTTTTCATGCCCTCCTTGTCGATTCTGTGATCTTCCTCATCGCGGTTAAATGATGAAGTAAGGAGAAATGCTTCAAGTATGGCCAAGTTGGCCATCAGCTCAGGGATTATCCGGTTAATAAAGTAGCTTTGGGGGTGAATAAGATTCTTGTGGTTTCATCTTCTGCTCCTACACCTGGTGGTGTTGCATCTAGTTTAGTTACTGCGTCTAGTTCTAGTATTGGCCAGAATAGGTTTTATGCTTTGGCATCCCGACAGGAATTTGAGGAATCACCTAATGTCATTGCTAGTATGTCATAACTTTTCTATCATGATGTATATTATTTGCTTGATCTGGGTTCCACTCTCTCCTATGTGGCTTCTTTTGTGGCGGCATCTTTTGGTTTCAATCTAGAAGTTATTTTGGATCCTTTTTTTGTTTCTACCTTAGTAGGTGACTTGGTTATTGCTAAGAGAGTCTATAGGGGGTGGGTGGTATCTATTAGTGGCAAACAGACCTTGGTGGATCTATTTGAGATGGATATGGTGGATTTCGATGTCATTCTATGTATGGATTAGTTGTACTCTTGTTACACATCCTTTGATTATCGTACCCATAGGGTTATCTTTAGGTTCCCTAGTGAACTGATTATAGAATAGGAGGGTACTTTTTTAGCTTCTAGGGGGAGATTTATTTCTTATTTTAGAGCTCGGAGGTTAATCTTCGAAGGTTGTATTTATCACATGGTCTAGGTTATAGATTTAAAATCTAAAGGTCTTTTTTTTAGTCAGTTCCAGTGGTTAATGAGTTTCTAGAGGTCTTTTTGGATGATTTTCTAATGTTCCTCCAAATAGGGAAATAGAGTTTGGTATTGATCTAATTTTGGGCACTCATCCAATTTCTATTCCTCTGTATAGAATGGCTCTGGCTGAGTTAAGGAAACTTAAGGATCAACGTAAGGATCTACTGGATAAGGGGTTTATTTGTCCTATTGTATCTCTTTGGGGTGCATCGGTGTTGTTTATATGCAAGAAAGATGGTTCTCTTTGGATATGTTTTTATTATAGGTAGTTGAACAAGGTGATGGTCAAGAACAAGTATCCTTTTCCAAGGATAGATGATCTGTTTGAATAGTTGGAAGGTGCCCTATTCTTTTATAAGATATATATTTGGTTTGGGTACCATCAGCTAAAGATTAGGGAGGTGGATATGCTTAAGATGATTTTTTTGTACTCGGTATAGGCAGTTTGAGTTTTTTGTAATGTCATTTGGGTTGACCAATGCTCCAATGATATTTATGGATTTAATGAACAAAGCTTTTCATCAGTATTTTGATCTCTTCGTCATTGTATTTATTGATGACATTTTAGTTTATTCAAATACTGAGGTGGATCACGTTAATCACCTTCATTTGGTGTTACAGACCCTAAAGGAACAATACTTGTATGCTAAGTTCTCCAAGTGTGAGTTTTGATTGAATGCTGTAACTTTCTAGGGTTATATTAATTCTAGTGAGGGGATCATAGTTTATCAGCAGAAGGTTGCTGTGGTGAAGTGGTGCCTAGGCCCATCACTCTATCTGACATTCTAAGCTTCTTGGGTTTGGCTTGGTATTATAGGTGGTATTTGGAAAGATTTTTGTCAATAGATGCTTCTTTGACTAAGTTAACTCAGAAAAAGGTCTTCTTGGTCCAATAATTGTGAAGGCAGTTTTAAGAAGTTGAAGAATAAGTTAACTTTGGCTCTAATTCTGACCTTGTCGGAAGGAAATGATGGGTTTATGGTTTATAACAATGCATCTCAAGTAGGTCTTAGTTGTGTGTTGATGCAACATAGAAGGTGATTGCCTATGCTTCGAGGAAGTTGAAGGTACATGATAGGAATTATGCTACTCACGATTTGGAGCTGTTTGCAATTGTGTTTGCTTTGAAAATATGGTGGCATTATTTGTCTAGTGTTCATGTGGATATCTTTTTTGATCATAAGAGTCTAGAGTATGTGTTCACCCAGAAAGAGCTTAACTTAAGGTAGAGAAGATGGCTTGAGCTTCTCAAGGATTATGATATAAGTCTTCACTATTACCCAGGTAAGGCTAATATGGTTGCTGATGCTCTTAGGAGGTATTCCATGGGGAGTTTGGCTCATGTAGAAGAAATAAAATGGAAATTAGTGAAGGATATTGACCGCTTGGATAATCTTTGAGTTCACCTCTTGGCCTCCAAGGATAGTGGTATGATGGTTCAAGAAGTGGTTTGATTATCTCTTGGTGAGTAGATTAAGGAGAAGCAATTGCTAGATCATATCTTGATGAAAATCAAGATTGATGTTGGTGGGTCAAAGATAGTAGTGTTTGAGATCAGTGGTGATGGTAGTTTATGGTACCAAGGGAGGTTGTGTGTTACTGATGTCGACGGGTTACGACAAAGGATATTGGCTGAGGCGCATGAGTCATGCTATGTTATTTATTACAGTTTGACTAATATGTATCATGACATCAAGGAGATCTATTGGTGGAATGGCATGAAGATGGTTGTGGCTGATTTCGTGGCCAAGTGCATGGTTTGCCAATAGGTTATGGTTGAGCATATGAGGCCAAGAGGGTTGTATCAAGAAATATATTTTCCCGAATAGAAGTTGGAAGTGATTAATATGGACTTTGTTACTGATATTTCTCAGTCTTGGAATAAATATGATTTGATTTGGGTCATCATGGATAGGATAACTAAGTCTGTGCACTTTTTGCCAGTGCAGACTACCTTCTTGGAAGAGGATTATGATAAGATGTATCTTAAGGAGATTATGAAGTGGAACAGGGTGACTGTTTCATTATTTAAGATCGTGGAACGCAGTTTACATCTTACTTCTAGCAGTCTTTTCAGAAAGGATTGGGGACCAAGGTGAGTCTATGTATTGTTTTCCATCCATAGATGGATGGGAAAGCAGAGAGACCTATTCAAACATTGGAGGATATGCTTCAGGCCTGTGTGATTGATTATGGTGGTAATTAGGTTGAGGATCTACCATTAGTGGAGTTTACTTACAACAATAGCTATCATTCTAGTATTGACATGGCCCCTTTTGAGGCATCGTATGGTAGAAGGTGTAGATTTCCTATTGGTTGGTTTGAGCTTGGTGAGGAGGATATGTGTGGTCTTGATTTGGTTTAACAGGCTGTGGAGAAGGTAAAGGTGATTTGGGATAGGCATAAGGCTACCTAAAGTTTCCTAAAGTCCTAGACAAATGTTAGGCATAGAGACTTAGAATTTAAGGTAGGGGGTAAGGTTTCCCTCAAGGTATCTCCCATGAAGGGAGTAATGCTGCTTGGAAACAAGGGGGAGCTCAATCCCCGGTATATGGGTCCTTATTAGATTTTGCGCAGAGTTGGTAATATTACTTATGAGCTGGAGTTGCCTTCTAGCATGAGCTTCGTTCATCCGGTCTTTCATGTTTCTAGGTTGAGAAAGTGCATTGGTGATCCTTTTATGGTTGTCCATTTGGAGGGATTGGGTCTCACAATTTCCTTTTTTGATGAAGAAAAACCGATTGATATCATGGATAGGAAGGTTCGTTAGTTATGGACCAAGGATTTCGCTTCAATTAAGGTTCTTTGGTGGAACCATAAGGTGGAAAAAGCTACATTTGAAGCAGAACAGAATACGAAGTCCAAATATCCGCATTTGTTTTCTGCTCTTGGGATTTGTATGGGAGGTATGTGTCTTCAACACATCTTTATTTTCTGAGTTTATTAAAGGAAAGATTAATATCTTTTCCTCTTTGTTTTTGAAATTTGTTAAAGATTGGGAATGTGTTTGATAACATAATACAAATGACTCGTGTGTGTGGTTACCCCTACCTTGTCTGTCATTTGGGGATGAATGTTCCTAGTGTGGGAGAGTGAAACACCCTAGTTGTTGGACCTTAGAAAATTTCCTAGAATTTTAGTCTCTAGAACTAATACGAATCATGCGTACAAGTTGTATGTTGGGGTATGGATAGTATGGTCCAGTCGTATACAGATATATATTAGTTAGTGGGATGGTTTTGGTTACTGGCATGGATACGACTTAGGGGTATGAGTCATATTGGTGGTTACGGACCATTTGGTTCCTTAACTTAAAATTAGACTTTGTTAATTAGGTTGGATCTGAATACGAGTGGATCACCATAAGTCGTAAGCTAGGGTACGAGTCGTACCCAGTACTCGTATGGTGGTTAATGTATAAATCTACCAGGGGTGTATATTGTCAATACAACTTGGTTGGACGAGTCGTATAATGGATATTGAGGCTAGGATATGAGTAGAGGATACCAATCATATTGGAAGGGTATGAATCGTATGGGTAAGTCATATCCTTGTGTTGGGATTTTGGTGCAACTTAAGTGGGGGTATTCTGGATATTTCCCCACTTATCCTAATAGGGTCCCACAATTTCTAACCTACATTGGAGGTTATTTACCCTATTATTACATTCATTAACACTTAGAAACTTTTCTAAAACACTCTATAATTCTGTTAAGAGATTTTGGGCAAGGAAAGCTAGGGTTTCAACAAAAGGATCAATTTGGGGCTTGTCTTGGTGATTTCTTTCTATCATCATCTTAGTGTAAGGTATGTTCTTTTCCCTTATTGTTAATTTTATATAAAGGCATCTCTCAATGTGTTTGACAAAATACTTATAAAGATATGTTCATTGTATTGACTACTTTAATGGAACACTTGCATGTTTTATAACTTGGTAAAGGAATTATGCACGGTTTAAATAGATTGGAATGGTAAATGGCTAATGGTTATGCTTGAGGGGCACATGGAATCCCCCAAGTTGTTTAATATGGTAAATAGAAGGGCATTTGAAAGTCCCCTTAAACCTTTATAAAATTGGCTATGGATAATACTTGCAATTAAGGATTGGTATAACAATACCAATATTAATGGCCTTGGTTAATAAATGGATAATGGTTTGGTTATTTTGAAATTTATTTTAATTGGGAAATAATGGTGGGATTGTAGCAAAGTCGTGGAAGGTAGAGGTCCCGAGGGGACAAAAATTGGAAACTCATATTTGCCGATATAAGGTTGGTCATGGTGACCGTGTGCATGATGTCACACTATATTTGGAGGATGTACTAGTCATCCTAAGGTTTTATTTCTTAGTCATATAGCTACATGCACTAGGGCCTTTTCAGCAGGGGTAGGTGAACCCATATAGCCGATGGGTGGTTTAGGATATTAAAGCTACACAACACAGGAAAAGGTTTTAAAGGCATTCTAAACCCTATCCCTTTTCTCGGCATGGTTATATATATATGTATGGTTGTGTGCATATGGATGGTTTTACTTGATTTTATAAATGACATTATTTTATCCTTACTCTGAGATCATGCTAGCAGTCACTCGCTAACCCCATCTACTGGCACCTTTATACCCATGCTATGTAGGAACCGACAGTTCTACTCCACCTACATAGTGATTGACTCAGGGATAACATTTATACTGAAGTGGTAAGCTTCCATCCTTTTGGAAGGCTCTATTTTTTGTTATTAATATTTCTAGATACTTTGATTTTATTTTGGATATTGGTTTTGGCAATGGTTTGGGACATGTCCTAATCGAATTTTATAACTCTTTTGGTTAGAGAATTTGTGGTACTTATATGGGTTTGAATAGGCGGGATCGGTATAGGTATCAGCTTTGGCATTGGAATAAGCTGGGAGGCTGGCATTATTGCACATAATTTCTAACTGTTCCTTATAGTTCATTCTGGAATTAATTATATGTTTTTTTTAAACGTCCTTGATTATGGCCTAGTTTATCGCCCTTGTTTTGGTATTGTTTGGTATGGTTGGATTATTAGTATGGGATGATTAGACTTGGTTGGGTCGATCATGGTTGTGATCTTTTCTCAGATTATTTATGTGAGCTATCACATAATCTTGTTACATGCTCAAAATTCAACCAACTAAGGGCAGACAGCTAGAGGTTGGGTTGGGTAACGAGGGTGGTCTCTGGTCCTGGTCAAACTTGGGATGCCCATTACGATAAGTCCTCAGGGTGGGGCGGGTTTATTTGGTATCAGAGCCTAGGCTCATGGTCAATTGGGAGTCCATAAAGCCATGTCGAGTAGAGTCTCTTTTCGGGGTGTGTAGCATGCCACACTCATAAGGGAGAGGCTATAAGGCATTTAAGAATGTTTTACTTTCTTGATATTCTAGTTATCATGCTAGGAGTTCCAGTCCTTGAATTTTCTCTAATCCTTGTTGGTTCGTCTTTGAGATCATGCCTCGTAGATCGAAACACAAGGAAATTCTTCTATCCTATCTGGGGGTAATGCTGAAGGGGTGAATCCTACTTTTGGGGCTCATCTTCGATCTCACATTCCTATCCGTGATAGTTTGGGTGATTCACTGATTGCTACTAGTCCTCCTCATGGTGAGATGACTAATGTAGAATTTCGTCATTCTAGTCATGCTATTTCTAAATTAGTTGTTGCTTAGGCTGAGCGGGATATGTCTGGTGTTTTATTTGCTGAGGCCGCAAGGGTTGGCCTATTTATAAAAATGGGTCCTCCTACATTTTCTCGGGTGAAGGTGGAGGAGGATCCATAATGTGGAAGGGATAAACTTTGTAGCTTATCAGCTCAAATAGGTTGCAAATTATTAGTATGAAGAGTTGGATAGGGATAGAGGAGATATGGAGGTGTATCCTTATGGGATGCCTTCTCTGGTGCTATTTGGATCGTTTCTTTCCCCAGGAGTTGAGGAAAGCAAAGATGGAGCAGTTTGTGAACCTCAAGAAGGGAAGAATGTCTTTCAAGGAATATGCCTTAAAGTTTTACCAATTATCATGGTACGTTCCTAAACTAACTGAAAAAATAATGAAGAGAAAAAAACATACCTTTCATTTGAACTAAAATGCATCACCCTTCTATACAATACTAAAAAACATAGTAACCAAGAAAGGAATCTTAAATTAATTTGAAACTTTCTAATGAAATTCAAGATCGGAACAAACAGAAAACCCTAGTCTCTATAAAAAGAAATGAAATTCTAGATAGAGATAAAGAGTGAGCTTAGAAAAGAGAGAAACTATAAAGGAAAAATATAATGTGGAACTAAAAACACAAAGGAGAGATTTATATAGGAGGAATGAAGTGTTGAGGCTTTAATGTTTATTTTATCTCTCTATTCTTTTGTAATCTATATTTGATTATGTGGGTAGATTTCTTCACAAAATTTGCACGAATTGGACCAAAAAATATCATCCGCCAATTAGGGTAGGCACATTAGCAATGTTGTTAGGAGTGATTTTCATCATCCACTAACTTTTTGAAAAGACTAGTCAAACAAAAGTATAGTAAGTATCCATCATAATTTTGTTTGTGACTGAGTTGTGTACCACATGGCAAGATACTTTTGTTGTAGAAATCGAGGAATAAAAAACCTAGATACTTGTGAGTACAGTAATAAAATGAAAAAGAAAAAGTGAATGAGTGTGCAAACAACCATGTTTTTTTACTCTTTTTAAAAATATGTAGGCAAATAAGAGTCGATAAATTAGAAAAAGAAAAATTGCAAAACTATTTTCTAAATAGAAAAGTAGAAAATAAAAGGAGGACCCTCTTATTATAATAAGAAAAGATTATAACAATAAATTGTTTAGGGTAAATAAGAATTCAATATTTGTGTAATTCATTATTTATCCTTTACAATATTATAGTAACAACATGTTCATTTCTTTATTTGTTTACTTCATTTCTTACATTCTTCATTTATATATTAGCTATAAAGAAAAGAGATTTAATTTAAAATACGTCTGGTTACTTGTTTTTCTAGGGTTAATATGGAAAATCAATAGGTCTCATATATAACGGTAGAAAATTGTGAATTTACTTTTACATAAATGTAGAGTTTTGTCTCAATCAAATTTATGGTTGGTGATATCTTTAACAATAAGAGAATGTGAATTTCATTTTGTGTTCAAATAGTGAATCTAGTCTTTTCTTAAAAAATGGTGTAGAAAAGAAAGACAACAATCTTAATATCACAAGGCATAACTTGTATCAAGAAGATAAGAACAAAGTTAAATTTTTGACTTAAATCATTCTTTTTTTTTGAAAATTTTAGTTTATTTTTCTTTAAAAGAAAACTGAATCAGATTATAGTCTATAGATAGAAGAGAAATAAATAAATGTTATCATAGATATATTTATCTTACTTGTTTCTTGACTTAATTTTTTATATTTGTATCAATTGCAGTGAAGTCTTTTAAATGATATGAAATCAAAAAAATTTGAGAATTATGATATTTTGAATTGTTTTTAACAAAAATCATAGTGATTTTTAAATTTTGGGGTATTTTGATTATTTATCGCTCTTCGTATTTGCATCATGGTATTTTTAATATGCAGGTGTGGGTCGCATGGTTCTTGTTAGACCCTTGGTTTGATTATTTAGGCTACAAAGGCATGGCTAGGGATTTACATAATAAACCTATTCATGTCCCAATGACTTCAGTTAGGATTAAGTTTACTTGAGGCCAGTCTGCTGATATGAACATGTCGGCAGGACATAGCAAGACTTGGTAGTTGTCTGGCTAAGAAATACAAGGTAAATGTGTAATTGACGAATGTCAATGGCTATACAGGTTGAGATAAGACAAGGCTAGATGTCGCATGAATGTAGTTGAGTCAAGTTTATGGCCTATGTGCTGAGGAATGAAGACGACTAAGGAAAATAGAAACCAATGACAAGTTATTTGAGGCAAGACCTTCATATAAGGTGGGCATGTGGAAAAGATATAAGCTAAGAACCAAAGTAGGTGTTTGGCACCTGAATTGAGGGTTGTGAGCATGTTCTTTGAACATACATTGGCATTTGTGTAGTTTCCTTATCTATTGGCTGTTTTGGCTTACTTAGCACTTTGGATAAGCAATATTTAAGCATTTTAAATTTAAATTTGTCCTAGCAGTATGTGTTGCCGACTGCGTTTAGGATAGTAATGTATCTATCATGTGACAACAGGCCATTCCTAGGCCAAAGTTGATTCTGTTGGCTCATTTATGTATAGATATTTAATGTGCTTTCTATGCTGTAACAATCTCTTCTGTCATTTTCAAAAGATTCTACAATATATGCATAAGAATCTCTTTCATTATAAGTTTTAGAATCTATTCTTTCATATATAGATATGAATTTAGGTTGTATAATACCTCAAACATTAAGTTAAGTTTGAAATGCCCATACCTATTCAGTTTTAGACTAAGTTTAAACTAGGGTCAACTTCAAAAGAACACTTCTCCTATATGAAGAATTATGGGGCCCAATATGCACCAAATTAAAGATCTCTGTGTCTTCTCACCAATGCCTTTAAACATTCATTAATCTTTTGTGCAGTAAAATAATATGACCATTTTACTTAATACTATTCATGTTGAAAAGATTTTTCATAAACTACAAAATTTCATTCCTAAGCTCTAGAGGGGTGTAGCTCATGGTTAGTGTGGGAATTCTTCATTGAGGTAAGATTTTACCCTTTTTTAACTTCGATTAATTTATTTTTCTTCTAGAATCATTAAAATAGAAAATTATGGTGAAATTCTTGTGAGTTAGAATCCTATGTTCATTAAATAACGGAAAAACTTATGTATATGTATATTTTCACCTTTGAATTTATTTTATATTGTAAATTAACTCTTGTAGTAAGAAAATTTGGTTAAAAAATATGAATATTGATAATTGAGGATCTTAAATTAAATAAAGATGAGACCTTTATCTTTAAAAATTCATTAATCGAGATGAGTTGAGAATTAATTGACCCTTGGGAAGTATGTAGACCATGAATATGGATAGAACTTGTGGGTTTGACTTTTCAAAGTATTTATTTGAATAGTAGTGTCAAAACTCGAGACTACCCCATAGTCGTAAAACTGTACTTAAAATCACTAGTGATCTCAAGTTAACCCATGTTACAAATATAATGCTTGAGAAATTGATTAAAACATATGTAAAATGCTAAATTGACTAAGAGGAAGCTTAATCATGTGATGAGTTGTTTTAGTACATTACTATTTAATGTTTACAAAACTGTAATCTTAAAGAATTGGAACTAAAACTACATATAATAACTCTATCTGTCTATCTTTGAAGTCTCTACTATAATTGACTATAGGTAGCTGGCATGTGACCCCAACTATCCCCAATAAATATATACAAATAAGAAAATAAAATACAAGCAATAACTCTTAACTGTCTATATATGAGTTCTCTACTAATACTGACGATAGGTAGTTGACATTTGACCCCAACTATCCCTAATATATATACAAATAAGAAAATAAAATACAAGAATAATAACTGACCTGACTTCTCAAAATAAGAGAGCTCATCACCTGCTGGCTGAAGGCTATCACATGAAAAATGTAGGTAGAAGAGGTATGTAATTAGTACTTTGGAATTTATTGACTATGTGAGATATGCACTATTCATGAAAAAACTTAATAACATACTTTGAAACTGAGAATATAATTTATTTGTTGAAACATACATTTTAAACATGTCTATACATAAAAGTTGTGAGGCGTAGTGAAATATCTAAATTGTGAGCTAAAACATTTCTGTAGACTGAGAAGTGGTAGAAGCATAACTACTATATTTAATCTTAAGTTAATGTTGAATATGATGTGAACCAATACTGAATGCTAATTGAAAATAAAGAAATAAGCTTGAGTGCAAACTGAATGCATGGAGTTGAACTGTAGTACAATGACCCTATATAAAATACATATAAACTGATGTGCAGTGATAGTATGAAAATTCATAGTATAAAAGAAAGTAAAACTAAACTAAGGGTCAAGGATGAATACTGGGTCTGAAATGGTAGGATGTGTAATGATGGGATGACTCAGTAAATAAACATATAATTGATCATTACTGTATTGAATAAAATAATTACAAGGTCACGCAGTAACTGAGTTTGAATGTGGGAGAAAATATAAACTGACATATAACTATGTGAGTTGAACATGAAGTTCCATGTATTATTTTCAATGAAAAGGGCCCAATATATCTTGCTATAGTATAAAGGCTGATTTGATGTGGTATCACTTAACTAATGTCCCAATAAACTAAGGTTTCAATCCTGGTCTAATGTGTTACCCATTAGAATCTACAGTGGCATCATAGTTTTGGGACTTAGCGTAACAACCCTTCCGTCATTTGTGAAATTTTCTCATCTTCCCTATTTAAGCTCTTCCTATAGTCAATGTATATGAATTATGACACACAGCGTGTTTAGATTCATTCTCAAGGTTTCAAATAAATTTGGATGAGTTACTTGAAGTTTTGGGTATTTTAAATAATTAGTTTGGTTAGTGATTTAATGAGTCAAAGTTTTAATTTATTTTTTATAGGGTTAATACTAGAATAAATTCAAGTAGAAGGTTGACAATAATTATAACAATATCAGTAAAGAACAAAAGTGAAGAGGAAGAGGGTTATGAGAACTACAGTTCCAATTGTACCATCATGAAAAAAGCCGCTCGAAGGCTACAAGTGAGATTTAGTTGGTATATACGTGGTATGAGAATATTTATTTATTTAAGTTGGCCAGGAAACCTTAGAATGGCTAGGAACATCGTGTAAAGGGTTAAGTTTTCTTAAGATATATATATATATATATATATATATATATATATGAGTGTGATAGGATAAGAGAATGAAATCATGCTCTAATGATTGGTTTTGACTTGAATATGTTTTTTGAATTGAATTTGATCACTCTTTCATTGGTTTCCAGCGAATGGAATGTGGCACAACAACTGTTTCTTCATACTTTAAATTGAATCTTTTTTTACGGAATCAGTTACAAATTTTTGATAATTTTAGTTCTCGATCAAGATTTTAAGACTAAAGATTTAAAAAGCGGGTGTCATTAAATGCATATTTTTTTGGGGATTATATATTGGAACAGATTTTGAGCATTAAAAACTCTGAGTAAGGGAAAGGTGCTTGCATATTAACTGTATTTAGATTTGTTGGTTGAGGTAGGTTATAGTTTAACTGGAGTTTAGAATTGACTTAATTCTAGGTATGCTCTTAAGTTGGATACTTGTTGATTGGTGTTCATACATGCTTGAAATTTTTGATGTGTGGATTGTTGATGCATGTATAACTGATTATTGAAAATTTACTTGATGGAATTATTTTTTGACATTAAGTATACTTGTAAACTTGGTACATCGTCTTGTATGCTGTGAGGTAGCGTAATTTGATATTGATATTACTTATTTATAGTGGATCGAGTACCATGTTGGTACGGATATGTATATATTGGATTAGGTGCCACGCTGGTACGGATATATATATGTTGGATTGGGTGCCACGCCGGTACAGATATGTATGTGTTGGATCAGATATCATGCTGGTATAGATATGTATATATTGGATCAGGTACCACACTGATACGGAAATGTATATGGTGGATCGGGTACCACATCGGTATGGATATGTTGTAACGCTCCAAATCTAGTACGTAGAATGCTACAAGATGCTCATAACCCTAAAGGGCCACAAGCTAACCCATGATTGATATTTGTAACGGAGAACTAAATAATATACTGTAAATATGCAAAATATAAGCTGTAAGGCGATAAGGTTCAAAACTGAACTAATACTAAACATAAAATAATATCTGTAATAGGGTATAACAATACCCGAAACTAAAATAAACTGTCTAAAACATGCTGTAGTCTCAAAGCCTCTAAACCTGACTGAAAACTGTGGAGTTGATGGGACATGTCCCCAACTAACTCTAAACTACAGAAATAACAATGTAATAAAATAATTATGCTATCCTCAAATGATGAGCACTCACTGCTAGACTAGCTAATGAATGTCTAATATACTAAGGATGCTTGGGAACTCGTGCTTCTAAACCTTTGGTATAAAATACCATAGTGGAAATGTGTCAGTACGATTGAATATATTGGTATGCAAGTGAGGTTATCTGAATGCAAAGGTTCATATGAATAAACAATAATAACTGAGCGACGACATGAATATGAACACATGAGAAATACATGCATGAATACATAAACTGGAACTGGGGTCATGACAATACTGAACACTAACATACTGACATTTGAGTTTACTAATACTGGGATACTAAATAACTTAGTCTATTGATGAAATGAATTATGGTGTTTATAGGTAACCAATATTTGAGAATACCGGTACTATATTAATGATGACTAATTATACTGATACTAAAAAACTATTTTAGTTCTTTACTGGACTGGGTGACTGTATCTGACAGTCTTAAATCTGAAGAACTATCTGAGTTCTAGACTGAACTGGATGACTGTATCTGAGAGTCCTGATTCTGATGGAACTATTGAGTTCCATACAGAGCTGAGCGACTATATCTAACAGTCCTGATATCTGTAGAATTCAACTAAGTTCTATTACTGAGACAGACTGAGTTTACCTATACTAAAAAACTGTCTGTGTTCTTTACTGGACTGGGTAACTGTATCTAACTGTCCTGAATATGAAGAACTATCTGAGTTCTAGACTGAACTGGATAACTGTATCTGACAGTCCTAATTCTGATGGAACTAGCTAAGTTCCATACTAATCTTAATGATTGTATCTGATAGTCCTGATATTTGTAGAATTGAACTAAGTTCTATTATTAAGACTGAGTTTGTGGAAGGTAATCATCTAACCCCAATACCCCGAATCTGAACTGGTGGGGTCCAACTTGTAACTCCAGCTGGAAGGGTATCAGTACCGTGCCACGGGTAAAGACAAGATGTGAGTAAATCTTTTTTGAAAACTCAAAAAAGATGAAAAGTTCCTAGACTCGTAGGGGTACATCTCAACCTACGCTGGCTATATAGTTCTGGAATGCAGGGATTGCTACTAAGGATCACACCCTCTACTGGCTAACAGGTGAGCCCTCATCCCTAGGTTCACTCGGTGCTGAATCCTACTCCCAACTGAATAGACACTGAATTGATTTTCCTAGTACACACTAGGCATGACTGAGCTGTTAATGATGGTAGAGTTTTACTGAACTGAACTAAGTTCACTGATTTCCATTGAATGATGTTATACTACTGAATTTTGTCAACTGACCAAATGCTACTGAGTTCTGCTAGCTGACTGAGTTACTGAGATCTGAAATAAATAATACTAAGATCTGATAACTGATTGAGACTATAGAGATTACTGAGATCACTGAGATTACAGAGATCACAATGATTATTGGATTGATACTGAATTTACATAATTTTCCCTAGTCACATGATTGACTAAGTTCTACTGATCATGGCTTGACTGTGAGTATCGTGAAAATCGACACAGGCTCTAGGCACACAACTAAATTATCGGGTACAAGTGCCCTAGCACTTGATAGCATAATAAGTAAATCATTACGCAAGCTTAAAATATCAACAGTGGCTATATGTTTATCATTCATTCATTTAAACATTTCGACAACCACTTTAGATGCATTACTTCTACATGAATGGAGAATACGTATTAGCATACTATAACATGGCATTATTTGATTCTCATAAACAATTTGTCAAACACTTGCATGATACAACTTGCACATAACGAGCATGGCATGATTTCTTGCACTTATTATTTCACATGAGCAATTCATCAAACACTTAGTGATCATAACATATGCACATAACCCTATACAATAAATAGGCATAATATTTCACATTCCCATTGACAAATTTCAAGGTTTTGACATGGTTTCACATGATACTACACATATATCACTTTATTTGTTATAGATATTATAATTAAATAATGAAATAGAAAACCCATTAATATAATAGTCATGAATACAATCAAACTAAATCATGAAATTCATCAAAAACATTATCTTGAGTCTTTGAAAAGCTCTCTTGGACTCCAAGGGTGGAAGAAACCCTTGGATGAACACTTGACATACCTTAGTTGGTAATTCTTGAAGGTTGATGGTGGAATCCCTTGGAAATTGAGTCTTGAATTAATAGCCCTAGGGTTTTGTTCTTTAGGATTTTGTGAATAATGAATTGGATTAGCCAAAAGAGGGCTAAATTTCGTGTTATGAGGGCTGAAGGGAATGGGAAAAAGACTTAAACAACCATGAGGATGCGGATTTTAAATGACTGAGAACTGAGCACCGACGCTATTAGCAATGTGGCACGTCATGGCATCGAAGTGATATTCGACGCGTCGAGCCTCAGTACTTTGACCCTGGCAACCTGTAATAAGATCAACCAACACGATTGGAGATGCAGGACGCCAAAATTGCATTGGTCCACTATTTTAGGATTTCGAATGTGGTCTAAATGAGTTCCAAGAAATTTGAAACTTTTCTGGGAACATCTATTGAAATTACTGTTCATGAATTAGCAATAATACAGACCATTAAAGGACTTTTAAGTCGTGAAATGGCTCTATGAAATGAGACTGCAAACTTTTGAAGGCTAAAATAAACTAGGTCTAAAAACTTAGCTAGAACCTTCTAAGCATGGGACCCCCTTAACAAGAATAAATTGACTGAATTAAGCTTAGGATTTTGTGGGGTCTTATAATATCTCCCTGTTGGAAATATTCGTCCTTGAATGAGACTGACTGAGATGTGGAAAATGATAAGCTGAAGTACATGCTGAACATGAACAACTAAAACATGAGTACATGACTGACATTACTAATTTGTTGTGATTTATTCTGAGCATGCATATCTAATTTATGATTTCATAACTGGCATGACTGATAAGCTTAATATATTATAATGAACATGCATATCTGATGCATGAATACATGATTAATACGACAAATAAATGCATGACTGAATATGCAATGGTAATTGATCCCAGGTTTATAATGGAAATCTAACCATGAAATTGGATAAGTTCAAGGGAGACTATTTTCTTAAACAGAAAACTCTAATGAGCTTAAAATTAATTACCTAGATATGCATGAGTGAAAAAACATGAATGTGACTGAGTTTGGAACGTGATACATGAGCTGGATATTGTAATCTAGACTGAGTACCTTGAATACATGACTTATGGATCAGATCCGACTTTGAGGGTCAACTGATGATTACTCTTTACCCCAAGCTAGATTCATTATGAAAAGAGAGAGCGATATGTTTATGTCTCTTGAAAAAATTTGGGTTGAATTTGCTGAGATACTGAGGAAAACATGGGCGATGCATAAAGAACCTAGGAACATAATTGTAACTTATTATCTTGGATCAAAAACTGAGGCATGATACATGAACTGGGATGAAAATGCAACTATTTGGTTAGTCCATCTTAGAATGATCACATTCCTGATACTCTGGATAGTGCGACTAGATGGAAAGACGGGAAACCATAGCATCGGAACTTATCTGTCTGGCTGCTAAACTAAATTACTGGCTACTTAACTAACTCATACTGGAAACTTGTACTCGACTGGAGTGTTCTATGACACTTTTTCTGTAAAGTTCTAGTGACTGTAGGGAGAAAGCGAATCTCGGCCTAATTTAAGCAGGACATTAGAATAAAAAATTGCTAAATGGCTGGGATTCTTGTATTAGGAGACAAGGCTTATGGAACATCATCTAAGATAAAGTGTCTAAGCCTTATGCACTGCATTGAGACTACAGAAAAGATTCAAGGGGGTGCTGAGAACGAATGCATAAATATACTAACTTATCTGATTAACTGAATGACTGATAGCCGACTACTGGGTCTGTAAGGCTGAACTGTACTTACCCTGAAAGGCTAGACTTAGACTATAGAGTATTATACATAGAAGGTAATGAATGGCTAGGTAATGTGAGGTAACTGAGCATGAATGAGTGAAAACTATATTACCTCAAGAACATAAGACCAAGCATCCAACAAGATTCAAAAACATTCTTTAAATTGAGGTACTGAAATACTAATAATTGAGTAACTAATTCCATATGCTATGATCGAGTAATCCTGAAAGTGAATTGAGTTAAATATCTGACTGGACTAGGACTGGGACTGACAATGTATCTAAGATGATAATTAAGATTGTAACAGTAAATAAGACTATCACTAGGACTAAATTTTTGTTCATAATTACTGAGGGTTAAATTGGTACTGAAGTATGAAATCTTGATGTCTAAATAACTGATAAATAAAGGCCATGGTTTTGTAGGACTATCTGAGTCCTTTACTAAATATTGATTACCGAATTACACTATAACTGAGGGCTGAGGGATGGAACATCAACACCACGGATTCATCAATGGGTCTAAACTATGGATATATGTGACATAGTCTAAAATTTTAACTGATCATTAGGAGAATAACATGAGTCATGTGGGCTGAACATACTGTAAAACATGATGTGAGTGCATGAGTCATGAACTGCATGACCCGAGTTGAGAATTTTTGTGTTCATGGATATGATTCGTAACATTGAGTGAACTGAGATTCCTCATACTAGAAACTTGAAATGAACATGATTCTATGGAAAGTGTGAATATATGTTGGGTTTAAAAAATTAGGATGTGATGCATGTGTAAGTATTGTGATGGTTAAAGTACAAAACTTTGCACTGAGATAGGAATGGGTAGGGAATCATCTTCCCTTATTGATTTTCTATCTGTACTGGTATTACTACTAGAACCTGAAGGCCTGGCTTTCTGAGGTACCATAATCGGACAGTTCCTCTATATTTGTCGGGCTTTGATAGACTAACCCGTTAGGTGAAGATTGAGAAAGGTCCTGTTAATATCTGGTCTGACATTAAAGTTGACTGGTATGTAAAAAGTTATAAAAGAAAAAGAATCTCCTGAAACTGAACAAGTGTAAACATGTAAATAAGAGATATATAACATACCAGTGGATGCATTAGGAGGACTTTCCTAATCTTATCGGGACTGAAGTGCATAGAGTCTGTTTGGGTGTTGCCTACTGATAGCGCTGGAATTGGTACCCTGCTGATTCAGGTGATCGAACAAAGCTGAAGGATGACCGTGCTAACTTTATGGATGAGGTTTATGATAGTATCAGACTGTGTGACCTGACTTGCCACATTTGAAGCATATATTACCGCCCACTCTGGACATACCCTTATGATACTTACCACACACTTCGCAAAGCGGATGAGTGCAAATAATTCTTGCACTACCATAGGTTTTGGAGCCTGGCGCCCCACCCTATGGTTATTTTTGAACTTTGGTACTGGTACACTAGATAATGAGGGAACTGGAACTGAAAGCTTCTGACTATACTAAGAACAGTTATGACCCTGCGACCCTAGCTAAAAAAAACTATAACTACCTATTTTGGCTCTCTTATTCTCTATTTCTTTCTTCTTTATTTTCTACTCTGTAATATGTTAAGCATGGACCATAAGTCTAGATATGTCCATCTCCTTAATCAACATCGTAGTCCTGCATTCCTTAACTACTCTACCTAAAACCCTAGACAGAAACTTGCTTATTTTAGATCTACTGTTTGCTACTACATGGGGAGAATACCTAGCTAACTGGGTGAACTTGAGGGACTATTATTTCACACTCATACTACCTTATCTGAGATTGATTAACTCTAACACTTTGGCTTCTTTCTGCCCTATGGGAAAGAATCTATATAGAAAGGCCATAGCAAACTTTTCCCATTTTATGGGCTCTGCATCTGTACCCACTTGTACCTTCCATTATTTAAACCATGTATGGATTACATCTTGTAGCTAAGAGGCAGATAACTTGGCACTCTCACTGGAATTCACTCCCATGATATCTGTGACTTTTAGAACCTGGTCGAGGAACTCCTATGTATCCTCTTTGGACTTAGAATCAAAGAATAGGTGAGAATTCATTCAGGTAAAGTCCTGAATCCTAGCTATCGTTGAATTGTCCACTGGGTTGGCCAAAATAACAAATGTCCATTCATTTTGAGCTGTGATTGAATTGGCTAGAGTACGAAATACATCCCTAAATTATGCATGGGAAACATGTTCTTCCAGGGGATCTACCTTAACAGGCTGAGGTGCTGACTGATTACTGGTTCTCCTTTTACTAGCCACTTTGGGAGGCATGCTCTATAAATAAAAGGAAGAGTTGATTAGACAGGGAGTTAAATTTGAGCTCATGCTCACTGGCACGACATAAATATTGAAAGAGGGTAAACTATTCCTAAAACATCTTATAGCCTCCTGTCCATAAGTATGGTACACAACATACCAATGTATAAGACTCTACTTGATGTGGCTTTTTAGACTTTCTAAGACACTGTCGAACCTTAATTTTTGATACCAATTTTGTATCACCTCGAATCTGGTACCCGAAATGCTACACGGTGCTTATCACCCCGAAGGACCACAAGCTAACCCATGACTGATATCTATATTTGAGCACTGAATAATATACTATAAATATGTAGAATATAAGTTGTAAGGCCTTAAGGCTCAAAACTGAACTAATACTGAATATAAAACAATGTCTATAATAGGGTATAACAATAGCCAAAAGTGAAATAAACTGTCTGAAATATGATGTAGTCTGAAAGCCTCTAAAACTGACTAAAAACTGTGGAGTTGATAGGATATGTACCCAAATAACTCCAAACTAATAAAATAATCATGCTATCCTCGAATAATGAGGACTCACCGCTAGTCTAGCTATTGAACGGCTGATCTACTAAGGATGCTCGGGAGCTCATACTTCTAAACCTATGGGTATGTTGTGTTGGTAGTCAGTATGATTGAATGTATTGGTATGCAAGTGAGGTACGTTGAATGCAAGAGTTCATATGCGTGAACAATAATAACTGATCGATAATATGAACATAAACATGTGAGAAATACATGCATGAATACATAAACTGGAACTGGGGTTGTGACAATACTGAATACTGATCTACTAATATTTGAGTTTACTAATACTGGGATACTAAATAACAAACTTTATCAATGCTATGAATTATGGATTTTATAGGTAACCGATATCATAGGTTACAGTTACTATATTACTGATAACTGATAACTGATAATTGAGTATACTGATACTGAAAAACTATCTAAGTTATTTATTAAACTATGTAACTATATCTGACAGTCCTGAATCTGATAAACTATCTAAATTCTAAACTATAATGGATAACTGTATCTGACAGTCGTGATTTTGATGGAACTAGTTGAGTTCCATACTGAGTTAAATAGCTGTATCTAACAGTTTTGATATCTATAGAACTGAACTGAGTTCTATTACTGAGACTGAATCTAAAACTGAGACTGTGGGAGGTAATCTTCTAACCGACATGCCCCAAATCTAAAATGGTGGGTCAAATCTGTAACTCCAGCTGGAAGGGTGTTAGTACAATGCCACAGGTAAAGACAAGCTCTGAGTAAACCCTTTTTGACAAGGAGCTTTTCTATCAATCACTCCTATAAGGAAAACTCAAAGATGATGCATAGTTCCTATACTCGAAGAGGTACATCTCGACCTACACTGGCTACGTAGTTCTGGAACATAGGAATTTCTACTAAGGATCACACCCTCTACTGGATAACAGGTGATCCCTCATCCCTGGGTTAACTCAGTGCTGAATCCTACTCCAAACTAAATAGATACTGAACTGATTTTCCTAGTTCACACTAGGCATGACTGAGCTGTTACTGATGGTACAATTTTACTGAATTGAACTGAGTTCACTGAGTTCTGTTGAATGATGGAATGTTATTGAATTTTGTTAACTAACAGAATGCTACTGAGTTTTGATAGCTGACAGAGTTGCTGAGGTCTGAACTAAATACTACTGAGATCTAATAACTAACTAAGATTACAAAGATTTCTGAGATTACTGAGATCATTGAGATTACTGAGATCACTAGATTATAGGACTGATACTGAATTTACTGATTTTTCTTGAATCCGATGACTAATTGAGTTCTATTGATCATGGCTTGACTGTGTGTATCGTCAAAACGAACACTGATTCTAGGCAAACAGCTAAATTTTTAGGTACAAGTACAACCAGGACTCGATAGCATAATAAGTTAATCATGGCACAAGATTAAAAGCTCAACACTGTCTACATGTTTATCCTTTATTCATTTAGAAATTTCAACAACCACTTAAGATGTATTACTTGTACATGAATGGGGAATATGTATTATCATACTATAACATGGCATTATTTCATTCTCATAAACTATTTGTCAAACACTTGCATGATACAACTTGCACATAACGAGTATGGCATGATTTTTTTCACTTATTAACTCACATGGGCAATTCATCAAATACATGGTGAGCATAATATATGCACATAAACCTATACAACAAATTGGCATCATAATTCACATTCCCATTGGCAAATTTCAAGGTTTTAACATGGTTTCACATGATACTATATATATATAACTTTACATCACATAGATATTATAATTAAGTCATGAACCAGAGAACCTATTAATATAATAGTCATGAATATAATCAAACTATATCGTCAAATTATTCCAAAACATTATTTTGAGTTTTTGAAAAGGTTTTGGACTCCAAGGGTGGAAGAAACCCTTGGATGAACACTTGACATACCTTAGCTGGTGAATTCTTGAAGGTTGATAGCGGAATCCCTTGGAAATTGAGTCTTGAATTGATAGACCTAAGGTTTTGTTCTTGAGGATTTGTAAATAATGAATAGGGCTAGCCAAAAGAGGGCTAAATTTCATGTTATAAGGGATGAAGGGCATGGGAAAAAGGCTGAAATAACCATGACGACGTGACTTTTAAATGACTAAAAATTGGGCACCGACACTATTAGCGATGCGGTGCGTCATGGCATCAATGAAATAGTTGATACATCACACCATCATTATGTTGAGACTCAGTACTTTGACCCTGGCAGCCTGCAGCAATATCAACCAACATGTTTGATGATGTGGTGCACCAAGATTGCGTTGGTCCATATTTTGGGATTCCAAATGTGGTCTAAATGAGTTCCAAAAAATCTAAAAGTTTTCTGAGAACACCTATTGACCTTCCTGGTCATGAATTATCAAGAATATAGACCATTAAAAGACATTAAAGTCATAAAATGAGACTACAAACTTTTGAAGGCTTAAATATAACTATGTCTGAAAACATAGCTAGAACCTTCTATGTATGGGACCTCCTTAACAAGCATAAATAGACTGAATTAAGCTTATGATTTTATAGGGTCTTACAATATATCCCCCTTGTTCATATTCATCCTCGAATGAGATTGAATGAGATGGGGAAAATAATAAGCTGAAGTACATACTGAACATAAGCAACTGAAACATGAGTATATGATTGACATTACTTATTTGCTAAGATTTATTCTGAGCATGCATATGTGATGCGTAATTTCATGACTGATAAGCTGAATATATTATGCTGAACATGCATATCTGATGTATGCATGCATGGTTGATCTGATATATGAATGCATAACTGTTTATGCAATGGTAATTGATACTAAGTTTATAATGGAAATTTGAACATGAAATTGGATAAATTCAAGGGAGATTGTTTGCTTAAACTGAAAATGCTAATGATCCTAGAATTAATTACTAGATATGCATGAGCAGAAATACATAAATATAACTAAGTCTGGAACGTGATACATGAGATGGATATTGTGATCTGAACTGAGTACCTTGAATACGTAGTTTACGGCTGAGATCGGAGTTTGAATTTCAACTCATGAGTACTCCTTACCCCAAACTAGATTTATTATGAAAAGAGAGAGCGAAACATTTATGTCATGAAGGATTGGGGAATTATAGTATATCTCCCCCTTGGGACACAATGTCCATTTCAAAAGACTAGGCTGACTTTACTGAGATACTAGGAAAAACTAGGGCGATGCAAAAGGCACCTAGGAAATGAATCATGAATGATTATCTAGGACCTAAATTTGAGGGATGATACATGAACTAGGCTGAACACACAACTACCTCATTAGTATATCCTAGGATGATCATATTCCTGCGACTCTATATAGTGCGACTAGATGGAAAGATGTGAAACCACACCATCTGAACTTATCTGTCTGGTTGCTAAATTTAATTACCGGCTACTTAATTAACTTATGCTGGAAACTTGTACTCAACTGGAGCGCTCCTATGACACTCTTTCTGTAGAGTTCTAGTGACTGTAGGGAGAAAGTGAATATTGGCCTGATCTGAGTAGGACATCAGAATAGAATATCACAACATGGCTGGGATTCTTGTATTATGAGACAAGACCTATGAAACATCATCTAAGATAAAGTAACTAAGCCTTATGCACTGTACTGAGACTACTAAAAAGATTCACGTGGGTGCTGAGCACGAATGCATAAATATACTAACTTATCTGATTAATTGAACAATTGTAGCTGATTGCTGGGTCTTTAAGGGTGAACTATACTTAGCCTGAAAGGCTGGACTTAGACTATAGAGTATTATACATAGGAGGTAATGACTAACTGGGTAACATGAGGTAACTGAGCATGAATGAGTAAAAACTGTATTACCTTAAGAACGCAGGACCAAATGTCTAACATGATTTAGAAACATTCTATAAACTGAGGTACTGAAATACTAATAACTTAGTAACTAGTGGCCATATGCTATTGTCTGGTAATCTTAAAAGTGAACTGAGTTTTTGATCTGACTGGACTAGGACTGGGACTAATATTATACCTAAGATGGTAATTGAGACTGTAACTATAACAAATATTGTAAATGGGACTAAATGCTGGTTCCTGATAACTGAGGGTTAGAATGGTACTGAAGTACTAAATCTTGACGGCTAAATAACAGATAAATGAAGGCCATGGTTTTGTAGGACTATCTGAGTCTTTCACTTAATACAAATTACTAAATGACGTTGTAACTGAGGGTTGAGGGATGGAACATAAACTCCACAGATTCACTGAGGGGTCTAAACTGTAGATATACATGACATAGTCTAATTTTTTAATTGATCATTAGGAGCGTAGCTTGAGTCATGTGGGCTGAACATACTATAAAACATGATGTGAGTGCATGAGTCATGAGCTGCATGACCTGAGTCTGGAATTTTTGTGTTCATAGGAAATGATTCGTAACATTGAGTGAATTGGGATTCCTCATACTAGGAACTTGAAAAACAAATAATTCTATGGAAAGTGTGAATATAAGCTGGGTTCACAGAATTATTACGTGATGAATGCATAAGTATCATGATGGATGAAGTATAAAAGTTTGCACTAACATAGGATTGGGTCGAGAATTATCTTCCCTTATTAATTTTCTACCCATATTGGTATTACTACTAGAACCTGAAGGGCTGGCTTTCTGAGGTACCATAACCGAATAGTTCCTGTATACCTTTCAGGCTATGATAGATTGACCCACTGGGTGGAGACTGAGCAAGGTCTTATTAATATCTGGTCTAACCTTAAAGTTGACTGGTATTTAAAGAGTTATAAAAGAAAAAAAAGCTCCTAAATCTGAAAAAATGTAAACATGTAAAGAAGAGATCTATAACATACCAGTGGTTGCATCAGGAGGACTTTCCTATTCCTGTCGAGACTGAAGTGCATAGAGTCTATTTTGGTATTGCCCACTGATAGCTCTGGAATTGGCTCCCTTCTAATTCAGGCGACCAGACTAAGATTAAAGACGATTGTGCTAACTTTGTGGACAAAGTTTAGGATATTCTCGGACCTTGTGGCCCAACTCACCATATCTGACACATATATTACTGCCTGCTCTACACATATCCTTATAATACTTACTAGACTCTTCGTAAAGCGGATAAGTGAAAATAATGCTTGTACTACCCTGGCGCCCCATTCCTACGGTCAATTTTGTACTTTGGTATTGGTACACTAGATAAAGAGGGAACTGGAATTAAAATCTTCTGATTATACTTAGAACGTTTACCACCCTGTGACCCTGGCTCAGAAAACTATAACTACCTATTCTAGTTCTCTTATTCTCTCTTTCCTTTTACTTAAGTTTCTCTTCAATCTGTTGAGCATGGACCATAATTCTAGATATGTCCACCTCCTTAATCAACATGATAGTCCTGCACTGCTTAACCATTCTACCTGAAATGCCTGACATAAACTTGCTCATTCTTGATCTACTGTCTGCTACTACATGGGTAGCATACCTAGCTAATAAGGTGAACTTGAGGGAGTATTCTTTCACACTCATGATACCTTGTTTGACATTGATGAACTCTAACACTTTGGCTTTTTTATGCTCTAGGGGAAATAATCTATCTAGGAAGACCATAGAAAACTCTTCACATTCTATAGGATCTACATCTGTACCCCTATCTACTTTCCACTATTTAATGCAAATATGGTCTATATCTTATAGTTGATATGTGGCTAACTCAACGCTCTTACTAGAAGTCACTCCCATGATATCTATGATGTTCTAAACATGGTTAAGAAACTCTTGTAGATCCTCTTTGGACTTAGAACCGAAGAATAGGGGAGGATTCATTCGAGTAAAGTCTAGAATCCTGGCTGCAGCTGAATTGGCCACTGGGTTAGTAGGAATAACAGCTGCTTGTTCATTCTGAGCTATAACTAAATTGGCTAGAGTAGTGAATGCTGTCCTAAATTCTGCATGCGAAACATGTTCATCTAAGGTGTCTGCCTAAACTGGATGAGGTACTGACTGTTTATCGGTTCTTTTTTCGCTAGGCTCTTGTCGATAAGTGTGGTGTATAACACACCCATCCACAAGACTATACTTGATGTGGCTTTTCAAACATCCAAGGAAACTGTTGAACCTTAGGCTCTGATACCAAGTTTGTAACGCCCCGAATCTGGTACCCAAAATGCTACCCGGTGGTCATGACCTCGAAGTACCACAAGCTAACCCATGACTGATACCTATAATTGAGCATTGAATAGTATACTGCAAATATATGGAATATATGCAGTAAGCCCATATGGTTCAAAACTAAACTAATACTGAATATAAAATAATATTTGTAATGGGGTATAACAATACCCAAAATTAAAATAAATTGTATAAAATATGCTGTAGTCTGAAAGCCTCTAAAACTGACTAAAATCTGTGGAGTTGATGGGATATGTCCCCAACTAACTCCAAACTAGTGAAATAATAAAGTAATAAAATAATCATGCTATTCTGAAATGATAAAGACTTACTTCTAGTCTGGATGTTGAACATTTGATCTGCTAAGGAAGCTTCAGACCTTGTGCTTCTAATCCTATTGTATAAAACACCATAGCACAAATGTGTCAGTGTGATTGAATGTACTGGTATACAAGTGAGGTAAGCTGAATGTAAAGGTTCATATGCATGAACAATATTAACTAACTGATGACATAAACTTGAACGCGTGAGAAATACATGCATAAATATATAAACTAGAACTGGGGTTGTGACAATAATGAATACTGATGTACTGACATCTTAGTTTACTAATACTGGGATACTGAATAACTAATTCTATTGATGATATGAATTATAGAGTTTACAGGTAACCGATATCTGAGGCTACGGGTACTATATTATTGATAACTTGTAACTGAGTATTTTGATACTGAAAAACTATCTAAGTTCTTTACTGGACTGGGTGACTATATCCAACAGTCCTGAATTTGAAGAACTATATGAGTTCTAGACTAAAATGGATGACTATATCTGACAGTCCTGATTCTGATGGAACTAATGAAGTTCCATACTGAGTTGAGCGACTGTATCTAACAGTCCTGATATCTTTAGAACTAAACTGAGTTCTATTACTGGGACTAAATATGAAATTGAGACTGTGAGAGGTAATCATCTAACCGACATACCCCAAATCTAAACTAGTGGTGTCCAACCTGTAACCCCAGCTAGAAGGGTTTCTACCGTGTCACGGGTAAAACAAGATTTGATTAAACCCTCTTTAAAAGGGAGCTCTTTCGTCAACCCCTCCTATAAGGAAAACTCAAAGGAGATGAATAGTTTATAGACTCGTTGGGATACATCTTGACCTACACTGGCAATGTAGTTCTGGAACAAAAGGATTGCTACTAAGGATCACACCCTGTACTGGCTAATAGGTGAGCCCTCATCTCTCGGTTCACTCAGAGCTGAATCCTACTCCCAACTGAACAGACACTAAACTAATTTTCCTAGTTCACACTAGACATGACTGAGCTGTTACTGATGGTACAATTTTACTGAACTGAACTAAGCTTCTTTGAATAATAGAATACTACTAAATTCTGACAACTGACAGAATTCTATAAAGTTCTGCTAGCTGGCTGAGTTACTAAGGTCTGAACTGAGTACTACTGAGATCTGATTAATAACTGATATTATAAAGATTACTGAAATTATTGAGATAACTGATATTACTGAGTTAACTGAGATTACTAGACTGATACTGAATTTATTGAATTTTCCTGAGTCACATAACTGACTTAGTTCTAATGATCATGGCTTGACTATGAGTATCATGAAAACTAACACTAGCTCTAGGCACACAACTAAATTGTCAGGTACAAGTACCTCCAAGACTCGATAGCATAATAAGTAAATCATGGAACAAGCTTAAAAACTTAACAGTGGCTATATGTTTATCATTCATTCATTTAGATATTTCAACAATCACTTGAGATGCATTATTTGTACATGAATGGAGAATACGTATTAGCATACTATAACATGGAGTTATTTCATTCTCATATATAATTTGTCAAACACTTTCATGATATAACTTGCACATAACAAGCATGGCATGATTTCTTTCACTTATTAACTCACATTAGAAATTCATCAAATACTTGGTGAGCATAACATATGCACATAACCCTATACAACAAATAGGCATCATAATTCACATTCCCATTGACAAATTTCAAGGGTTTAACATAGTTTCACATGATACTACACATATATCACTTTACTTCACATATATATATATTGTAATTAAATCATGAACTAGAGAACCCATTAACATAATAGTCATGAACACAACCAAACTAAATCATGAAGTCATCCAAAACATTATCTTGAGTTTTTACAAAGGTTTCTTGGACTCCAAGGGTGGAAAAAACCCTTGGATGATGCTTGACATACCTTAGTTGGTGAATCTTGAATGTTAATGGTAGAATTCCTTAGAAATTGAGTCTCGAATTAATAGCCCTAGGGTTTTATTATTGAGGATTTTGTTAATAATAAATAGGATTAGCGAAAATAGAGCTAAATTTTATGTTGTGAGGGTTGAAGGGCATGGGAAAAAGACTTAAATGGCCTTAGGGATACGGCTTTTAAATGATTGAGAACTGGGCACCGACTCTATTAGCAACACAGTCTATCATGGCATCAATGTGATAGTTGACCCGTCGTACCATCCTTACATCAAGCCTCAGTACTTTAACCCTTGCAACCTGCAAAAATATCAACCAACGTGATTAGCGACGCAGCACGCTAAGATCTCGTTGGTCCACTATTTTGGGATTTCAAACGTGGTCTAAATGAGTTTTGAAAAATTTGAAACTTTTCTGAGAATAGCTCTTGACCTTCTTGGTCATGAACTTGTAAGAATACAGACCATTAAAGGATATTAAAGTCACGAAATGAGACCTCAAACTTTTGAAGGCTAAAATAAACTAAGTATAGAAACTTAGCTATAGCCTTCTAAGTATGAAACTCCCATATCAATCATAAATGGACTGAATTAAGCTTAGTATTTTACTTGGTCTTACATATATATATGGCGGATTAGGTAACACATTGGTACAAATATGTATATATTGGATTGGGTACCCTATCGGTTTAGATATATATATGGTGGATTAGGTACCATACTAGTATGGTACTTAAATGTTGATTGTTCCCTATAGGTTATGACTATTTGGGAAAAAATAATTCCCATAGCATGTGTGTAAATATAATTGTTGATTCTGTAGATGTTTATAGTATGTTTGATACTCTTGATGGCTATATGTCTTATTTGTGGGCATTGTTTGACCTGTTATTGCTATATTATTGATTCATTGAGTATTTGTTATATGATGATGTCTTTCTCCTTGTTATTTGATTTATGTTGTGTACATGTTATTAAGTTAAGTTGACCTATGATACCTACCAGTACATAGTGGTTTGTACTGATACTATACTGTACTATTCTTTTGTTTCGTATAATAAGTTTTTTGGAGACTCAGACATGACCTTACCTCTAGAGTTTGATAAAAGATCTTGATCCAAGGGTGAGCACTCCATCTCTAGGCTGCCATGTGTGATCTAATTATTATTGTTCATCTTTCAGGTAATGAAACATTCCTTATTTACTTTATTTTGGATATCTCTTTAGACATGATCTTTGTTAGTAGTTCTTGTACGATGACTTTTGAGTATTGGAAATTTCCATAAGTAGTTAGTTGGCTTTCCACATTATTAATGATTAACTCCGAATTATTGTTATTATGATGATTTTATGATAATATCATCTGAATATCAACAAATTGATTTAGATGGTTCTCCCACAGAAAGATTTGTGTAGGTGCCACTCATGGCCAACTGGGTCGTGAAAAAGTTGTTATCAGAACCCCAAGTTTATCGATCTCGTCGTACAAGAATATATCTATTAAAGTCTTGTGGAACGATAAAGAGACATCTATACTTTCCTTCAAGAGGATATAGGGTAATAGAAAAATTCAAATTCTTCTTTCTAATATACTATTACTTGATTTCAATTTGTATATGACGATTCTAATTAGTATCTGACTTATTTCATTATTATTCTCATAGATTGTAAGAACATGAAAAAATAGAGCTATAATTAAGGTGCCCGAACCGGCTGCTGAGGCTATAGTTTGGGGTAGAGGCCAGGCAAGAGTAAGATAAGGCAGAGGAAGAAGAGCAGCTCCCACTAGGGGTAGTGCTCAGGCTGCAAGACCTACAAGGGAGAGGACAATATCTCCTCCCCCACATGAGGATTTTCTTAAGGTAGATAAGGATGGAGCTATGCTAGTACAGAATGAATGAGTGTCGGTTCATAATGGGGTTGCACCAGTTTAGGGAGATGCATCTCTAATTCAGATGTCTTCCGCTATGATTCAGCAGGTTCTTAGTTTTCTGATTAATTTGGCAGAATCAAGGAATATGCTTGCAGCTCCCACAGTCTAGCATGGGATACAACATGCTGCTTTTATAGTTCCCTTGGATGGAGGAAACATCAAGATTAGATGTTTTTCCAAGATAGATAGTGGGTCCGGTGATGACTGCAGATGAGCATAAGTTGTTCTATAAGTTTATCAAGATGAAGCCTTCTATTTTTCATAGAAATGATTTTGAGGATGCCTACTTATTTATGATTGACTATCATGAGAGGCTTCACAAGATGGGGGTGGTTAAAAGGTATGGTGTAAAACTTGTTACTTTTTAGTTTTAGGGGGATGCTAAGATGCAGTGGAGGGCCTATGTTGAGTGTAGGGATGCTACTTTTCCTCCCTTGATTTGGACACAGTTTACAAAGTTTTTCTAGAAAAGTATCTTCTTGTACTTTAAGAGATATAAATAGAGATGAGTTTTCTAATCTTAAAAAGGGGAGCATGTCAGTTGCGGCCTATGAGGCTAAATTTCATTCATTGTCTCAGTTTACATCTCACTTGATAAAAATTGAGAAGGAGAGGATCCATCTTTTTGTAAAGGGGTTGAATATAGGTATCCAGATTTCTGCTCTCTAGATAACATCTTCAGGTAGGTCTTTCCAGTAGATGGTTGATTTTTTCAAGAAGGTAGAGGGCATAAAGCAAGAGGGTTATGCCAAGGCATCGAAAAAGAAGGCCCGTAGAGAAGGCAGTTTTAGTGTTTCTTATTTTAGGGGTCAGAGTTCATAGGGACACCCTATCCACTGTATTCAGTCAATGTGTTGTTATCTGTGGGTGGTCCTCCAGGAGCTAGCAGCCATTTTCAGAGTATGGTAGTTACCTCGCTTTATCTTTGTCAGCTCAACAACCTATGTTAGACCGTATATGTTACGAGTGTGGAGAAGTAGGTCACATTAGGAGGTTTTGTCCGAATATGATGCAGTTTGGTCAGTGTAACCAATAGCAGGCTCCTAGAGCTCTAGTTCAAATAAGTAGAGGAGGTAGTGGTAATAGTACAGGTCATCCACAGGGTGGTCATGGTGGTTATCAGGCAGGTAGGGGTGGTAATCAACCTCATCGAGGTGGTACTCAGCTTGGCGGAGGCGATGTTCAGATTGGTGTTAGGGCCCATATCTATGCCTTTCTAGGAAGGCCCAACGCAGAGGCATCAGATGCTGTAATGTTTGATCTTGGCTCTACTTCTTCTTACGTATCTGCTAATTTTTCATGGGCTTGGACATGATGTGTGATTTGCTCGATTTTCTGATTCACATGTCTACTTTGGTTGGTCATTCTATTGTTGTTGATAGAATTTATCATTCTTTTTTTCTGATGTATATAAGGTATCAAACATGGGATGATTTATTTACTCAAGACATTGTAGATTTTGCAATAAGTTTGGATATGAGTTGGTTGTCTGTGTATGTAATGCCCTGCAAAATCCTATTCCAGTTTGAGCCTTAGAGCGTATTTGGTAAAGCAAAAATTCGAGTCCAAATGTTTAAGAAATGTCATCCCAATTATAAAATACTTTTAAATCATGTGGGAATCTATTTGAGCATGAATTAAGATCATAGAGGTTCCCTAACTCATGAACGAGTTGAAAACTTTCCTACCATTCATGTTTTAGTGACCGTCAAAATTCGGGACAACTTCAATCGATCATAACTCATTGTATATTAAGAACTGAGTGGATTTCTATATATCAAATGAAATTTCTTTGAATTATCTTTCTAACGATGCCACCTAAATCCGATATCGGAGAAAAGAGTTATGCCCATTTTACTCCAGCATGTCAAGCTGGAAAATGGTGACGACGTTTCTAACGGGCTATCACGTTTTTGATGCCCTTTTTGATGGCGTTGTCATATTCTAATGATATTTCTGATGATGTCGTCAGACCTGGGAAGAAAATCAAGTATTTGAACCCTTTTTATGATGACCATTTGTGACGGCCTATCACAAACCTAACGGCCTGACACGGAGGAAGTCAAGTATATTTTTCCAGCAATTCAAGGGAGTTTTTGCAAGGGTATTTTGGTCATTTCCCACCCTTTTTGAGCCTCTATAAATATGAGGAACCCTCATTCAAACCCTAATTCAATCATTTTCTTTTTCAACTCTCTCAAAAGTGTATAACTAGGGTTTTAATCAAGAACCCTAATCTTCCAAAAATCATCCATAAATCTTCAAGGTTTCTTCAAGAATAAAGTTCCTCATAATGTGGTCTTCAAGAATTTATTTATTTCAAGTGTGGATAAAGTTTCAAGCACTAAAGTTCATCCAATTTCAAAGGTTAAGGTATGTAGATGTTGATTCTTGGGTCTCTTTCATCCAAGAAGCTCAAGAACCCTTTTTAAAACTAAAAGATTTTTATGTTTATGAGTTTTGAATGATTTGTATGAGTTGAAATGGATGTTTAATGTGTTTTTGAGTTTTGATTTATGTTTGCCTACAAAATTTATGTGCTTTCACCCTAGTATGTGGAATTCATGTGATATTTGTGATAGACCCTTTTGAAGTTGTTTTTTCATGTGATGTGTTCATGACTTTTGGGAGTAGAAATGGTTGAATAAGTGAAGAACGTTCCCATAGGTTTGATAAAGAGCTTAGGTAAAGCATAAGGGCCGCTATAGTATTTTGAATAGGAAACTCCAAATTATGAGTTAGTCCATGCATGCCTAGTGTTTGATAAAATGCCTTAGTGAGTGAAATATGGCAAGATAGCATGAAATCCCCAAGTAGGTGTAAAATTGGTCGTGTCTAGTAGTTGTTGAAAGACCCTAGGGAATAAAGGAACAAGTCGAGATATGATGGTTGTAAATTCCCTAATTTTGTGCTCTTTGATATATGCTAAGCTTTTAATACATGTCAAGTGGTTAGCAAGTAAATAGTGACATGGTAGTCTGAAGTTTCCCCCAAATCAAGTGATATCCAAATACATAACAAGACCGATATAGGTAAGAAGTACTTGATGTAAGATCTCGTTGAATGGGGTATAATCAAATATCATGTCTTCCCTTGGCTAGTATATGATGATGAATAGAGGTCTATGTTTCCTAAATGCTTAATGTGATGTCCTAAGGATCTTGAGACGGAAAGTATGTTATGATTCCCAACTACTTGAAGTGATTCTTTAATGATTGTGATAATACATGAATGATTGTAATGATGAATGAATATTTGTAATGATGAATGAATTATGGTAGCGATGAATGGATGACCGTGATGATGCATGAATAATTTATGATGAAGAATGATTATGTCTTACTTTTATGTTATTGATTCCTGGGGATATTTATAATCGAAAATATAGCTGTTGTCTAGAGCCTGTGTCAGTTTCTTAATAATTTCAATCGAGCCATGATTCTCAGAACTCAGTGAACTATAGAACTCTATTTCCTTAGAGAAGTATGAAGTTTAATAAAGCTCGGTAATCTCAGTTATCTCTGTAATCACTTTATCACTAGTAACCTAGCCTCAGACCTATAATCAACTCAGTTTTGCTAGTATTCAAGTGATTCAATCCTAATCTCAGAAGCAATTCGAGTAATCCATTCAAGCTCTGTATTGTCAGTCAGATACCATGATTCAATATCTTTTTTGTCAGATACGAAAATAAGTGATCTCAGCGTAACTCAGTCAGACTTTTTGAGTAATATGATCAATGTCAGATTCAGTTCAGCCAGTGTTCAATTGAGAATTCAGTTCTGTGTCTTTTAATTGGGAGTAGAAACTAGCACCGAGCGAGCTCAATGATGGGATCTCACCTACTAGTAGAGGGTTTGATTCTTAGAAGTAATCCTTGTTCTCCAGAACTACGTAGATAGCGTAGTTTGAGACATCACACCTATTAGTTGAGGGTGGATGAGAGACATAATACCAACTAGATGAGGGTAGATAAGGCGGCTTGACCTGCTAGATGAGGGTAGATGAGGTGGCTTGACCTGCTAGATGAGGGCTCTACCATTTTGAGGACCTGCTAGATGAGGGTCACATAGAGTTGTCATTACCAGTGGCTAGTAATGACACCCTTCTAATTGGGGAATAAGGTGGACCCCACCTGTGGTAGGTCAGGGCATGGCGGTTAAGTGACTACTTCTCACAGTTTCATTTTCAGATTCAGTCTCAGTTTTAGAATCAATCTTCAAAAATCAGGACTGTCACATATAGTCATTTATCTTTATGAGGAACTCAGATAGTTCCGTTAATTTATGGACCATCCCGGCAGATAGGCTTGGTCACATATATAGTTATTTGATATTATATTTAGAGATATACTGTCAGACAGGCTTGATCACAGTATCAGATTTCTATTGAGAAGTCTTGTGGTCAGATTTGGATATAATTATATTTTTTATCATTCATAAACCTTCCAAAATCATCTATTAGAAAGGTTGATCTCTAATCCTGTTAGTCTAAAGCAGTAAGACCAAAAATTTAGTTATTAATGTAAGCATATCCAGATCTTCAGTTATCAGTATCAGATGAGTCAGTGATTCAGTATCTCAGTGTCAGTAGTGAGTTTAGGCTGCAGCAAAGTGGTATCTGAGTTTCAGTATCTAGAGTTGCGATAATTGTGTTCATGTTCTGTGCATTCATGTATGTGTTCTCATAGATTATTTTCATAATTATTTAGTTTAGATATTGTGCATGTATGAACCCTTGCATTAGCCTAACCCGTCTACATACTCGGTACATTTTTGTATTGACGCATTTGTGCTATGGTGTTTTATTTGAAACCATAGGTTCAGAGGCACAGGATCCAATTTATCCTCTGTAGTTTGGTCCCAGTTAGCTGAAGTAGGAGTGAGTCCTCTTCTTTCAAGGATGAGTCTCAGTTTACTACTATTGTTTCAAACTTTCTTTATTTTCTGTTGATCGAGTTAGTTGGGGATATGTCCCATCAACTCCATAGTTCAGACAGTTTAGAGGCTTTTCAGATGGATGTATTAGTATTCAGCTTTCTTTATTATGAGTATTCATGGATGTGTTGAACATTATGGCTTATTTCCGTATTTATTTTTGACATTGTGCAGTGTACAAGTACTGATATCACTAAAGGGTTAGCTTGTGATCATTCGGGGTCATAAACACCGTGTGACATCTAAGGATGAGATATCAGGGCGTTACGTACTTGGTATCAGATCATAAGTTTCAAGAGTATCCTAGGGCGTCTGAAAAGCCATATCTAGTAGATTCTTGTACATGGGTGTGTAGCGCGCCACATTTATGTACAAGAGGCTGCAAGATGCTCTTAGGAGAAGTTCCTCTTTTTTCAGTGATCATTTAGTGCAAGTGAGCATGAGCTCAAGTTCGTCCTCAGTCTAATCTCCTTTAGTCTTTCATTTACAGAGAGACTTTGTCCATAGGGTTGATGATCAGCACTCTTAGCCAGTAGATCCTAAAAATGAGAGTGTCACATATAGAGTTTTGGGAAGATTTCTAAGCACTAGCCCAGGTGGTGATTAATGTTCATGGTAACCATCAGGCTACAGTCCCACCTTAGCAAGATGGGAATTCTGCCACAGTCAGGATTAGAAGCTTCATGAAAATGAACCCGCCCGAATTCATTGGGTCAGTAGTAGGTGAGGATCCTCAGTTGTTTCTTGAGAAGGTAAAGAAGATCACCCAAATTATGCATGTGTCAGAGGAGGAGAGTGTTGAGTTAGCATCTTATAGGTTGAAAGATATTGCTCATGATTGGGTAGTGATACGAAAGAAAAGTAGAGGGGTGAAAGCAGCTCTCGTGACTTGGCTAGAGTTTCAGAGTGACTTTATAGATTGATTTTTCCTGCTTGAAATTATAGAAGCTAAGGTAGAAGTGTTTATGAACCTAAGGCAAGGCTCCTTGACAGTGAAAGAGCATTGTCTTAAGTTTAACCAATCAGCTAAGTATGCTCTCGACTTGATAGCTGACCCTAGAGCGAGTATGAGTAAGTTTTGACTGGGGTATCAAGTGATATGCTGAAAGAGTGCAGAGCTGCTATGCTCAATAGAGATATAAATCTTTCTAGGCTAATGATTCATGCGCAATAGATTAAGGAAGATAAGATGAAGGAGTGAGGGAGAGTGAGTAAGAGAGACAAGACAGGTAGTCAGGTTTCTTACAATCAGGGTCTCAAGGTAGTAGTAGTTCTCAGTATGGTCAAAGAATTTTAGTTCCAGCTCCATGTTCATCTAGTGTACTCGCACCTGTGTTTGGGGGTGTCAAATTTGAGGAAGCGCTAAGTTCCAAAGCCCAGAGTAGTACTAGTGGTGTTCGTACCTACCCGTTGTATGAAAAGTATGGTAAGAATCATAGGCATGTGTGTAGAGCCGGTAGTAATTTGTGAATTGGATGTGGCGACACTGGTCACAAAGTTTGATACTATCCTAAGCCAGGTCCCCGAAGTCAACTTAGTCATCCTTCAGATCATAATAGATTGTATGCACTTCAGGCTCGCCTTAATCGTGAAAGAACCCCTGAAATTGACCCAGGTATGTTATGAGACCTTCATTTTTATGTTATGCATTGATATATCCTTTGCTCTCATTTTGAGCTTATATGTTAGCATGAGTCATGCATAAGTTTTAGATCTTGATCGGTCAATTTTGACCTAGTCTGTAGGTACTCTGCGCACCGCTCCAGTATTTTTGCAAAGTATGTTCAGAGGGACATAGAGTTCCAAGGGGGAGATACCCCATGGTATTATGTTGTTGCATTCCATTAGATTCATCTCGATGCATGTTTAGATTTTCCTTATAAAGTTAGCATCAATCATTGTTGCATTGTCAAGTCATGCTTTCAAAAGTTAGCTTAGCCGTACATTCATGCATTAGATATGGACATTCAGTAGAAAAAGTTCAGCTTGTCAGTATGTGTTCAGTTGTGTATTCATGAGATCATTCCAGTTATGAGTCCATTCATCAGATATGTATGTGTATTATGAGAATTCAGTTATGAGTATCATCAGTCGAGTATTCCATGCATCATATATGCATACCCAGTGTGAGAACTCTATATGTCAGTCATTCCAGTTACGTAGTCCTGATCTAAGATGTTTCTATTTCTTGAATAAGTTTTGTTGATCCGTATTCTCCGTCTATCAAATGACATTCGAGGATGAATATTTTCAAGGGTGAGATAGTGTAACGCCCCACAAAATCCTCTTCCAGTTTGAGCCTTAGAGCGTATTTGGTAAAGCGAAAATCTGAGTCAAAATATTTAAGAAATATCCTCCCAATTATGAAATACTTTGAAATAGTGTGCGAATCTATTTGATCATGAATTAAGATCATAGTGGTCCACTAACTCATGAACTAGTTGAAAACTTTCCTATCATTCAAGTTTTAGTGACCGTCAAAATTTGGGTCAACTTCAATCAACAATAACTCATTGTATATAAATAACTGGGTGGTTTTTCATATATCAAATGAAATATCTTTGAAGTAGCTTTCCAACAATACCAATTTTTCCTAAATTCGATATCAGAGCAAAGATTTATGCCCATTTTACTCCAGCATGTCAAGCTGGAAAACAGTGATGACATTTCTGACGGGCTATCACGTTTTTGATTACCTTTTTGATGATGTCATCACATTCTGACGACATTTCTGAAAATGTCGTCAGATCTGGGCAGAAAATCAAGAATTTGGACCCCTTTTGTGACGACTATTCGTGACGGCCTATCACGAACCTAACGGCCTGTCACGGATGGCGTCAAGTATATTTTTCCAGCAATTCAAGGGAGTTTTTGCATGAGTATTTTGGTCATTTCTCACCCTTTTTGAGCATCTATAAATATGAGGAACCTTTATTCAAACCCTAATTTAATCATTTTATTTTTCAACTCTCTCTCGAGAGTATAACTAGGGTTTCAATCAAGAACCCTAATCTTTCAAAAATCATCCATAAATCTCTAAGGTTTCTTTAAGAATTAAGTTCCTCATAGTGTGGGCTTCAAGAATTTATTTATTTCAAGTGTGCATAAAGTTTCAAGCACTAAAGTTCATCTAATTTCAAAGTTTAAGGTATGTAGATGTTAATTCTTGGGTCTCTTTCATGATGAAGGATGATTATGTCTTACTTTTATGTTATCGAGTCCTGGGGGTATTTATACCCAAAAATAGAGTTGTTTTCTAGAGCCTGTGCCATTTTATTGATAATTCCAATTGATCCATGATTCTCAGAACTTAGTGAACTATAGAACTCTATTTCCTCAGACTAGTGCGTAGCTTAATACAGCTCGATAATCTCAGTTATCTCTGTAATCTCTATATCGCTAGTAACCTAGACTCAGACCTGTAATCAGCTCAGTTCTAATAGTATTCAAGTGATTCAATCCTAATCTCAGAAGCGATTTGAGTAATCCATTCAAGCTTTGTATCATAAGTCAGATACCATGATTTGATATTTTTTCCATCAGATACCGAAATAAGTGATCTCAGCATAACTCAGTCAGACCTTTTGAGTAATATGATTACTGTCAAATTCAGTTCAGCCAATGTTCAGCTGAGAATTTAGTTCTTAATCTTTTAGTTAGGAGTAAAAACTAGCACCGAGTGAGCTCAAGGATGGGATCTCACCTACTAGTAGAGGGTGTGATTTTTAGAAGCAATCCTTGTGCTCTAGAACTATGTAGCCAGCGTAGGTTGAGACATCACACCTATTAGTTGAGGGTGGTTAAGAGACATCATACCTGCTAGATGAGGGTAGATGAGGTGGCTTGACCTGCTAGATGAGGGCTCCATCGTTCTCGTTTGAGGACCTGCTAGATGAGGGTCACATAGAGTTGTCTTTACTAGTGGCGTGGTAATGACACCCTTCCAAATGGGGCACAGGTTGTAACCCACATGTGGTAATTTGGGGCATGTTGGTTAAGTGACTACTTCCCAAAGTTTCAGTTTCAGATTCAGTCTCAGTTTCAAAATCAGTCTTCATAAATTAGGACTGCCAGATATAGTCATCTATCTTTATGAGGTACTCAGATAGTTTTGTTGATTCATGGGCCATCTCGGCAGATAGGCTTGGTCATACATACAGTTATTTGATATTATATTCAAAGATATGCTGTCAGATAGGCTTGATCACAGTGTCAGATTTTTATTGAGTATTTTTGTTGTTAGATTCAAATATAATCATATTTCTTATCATTGATAAACATTACGAAATCATCTATTAGAAAGGTTGATCTCTAATCTTGTCAGTCGAAAGAATTAAGTTAGAGAATTCATTCGTTGATGTAAGCACATCCAGATCCTCAATTATCAGTATCAGATAAGTCAGTGATTCAGTATCTGAGTGTTAGTAGTAAGTTCAGTCTACAGTAAAGTGGTATCTGAGTTTCAGTATCTAGAGTTGAGATAATTGTGTTCATGTTCTGTGCATTTATGTATGTGTTTTCATTTGGCATTTTCATGATTATTCAGTTTAGATATTGTGGATACATGAACCCTTGCATTATCCTAACCCATCTACATACTCGGCACATTTTTGTACTGACACATTTGTGCTATGGTGTTTTATTTGACATTATAGGTTCAGAGACATAGGAACCAGTTTATCCTCAGCAGTTTTGTCCCAGTCAGCAGTAGTAGCAGTGAGTCCTTTTCTTTTGAGGATGAGTCTCAGTTTACTACTATTGTTTTAGACTTTGTTAATTTTCTATTGACAGAGTTAGTTAGGGATATGTCCCATCAACTCCATAGTTCAATTAGTTTAGAGGCTTTTCAGACGGATGTATTAGTATTCAATTTTCGGTATTATGAGTATTCATGGATTTGTTGAACCTTATGGCTAGTTTCTGTATTTATTTTAGACATTGTGCAGTATACAGGTACAGATATTAGTAAAGGGTTAGCTTGTGGTCCTTCGGGGTCATAAGCACCGTGTGACATCTTGGGATGAGATCTCGAGGTGTTACACTGTATCATGCTTTGCTGGACTTCCATACTAAGACAGTGATTATGGCTATGCTTGGAATGGATTAACTTGAGTGGGAGGGTGATTATAGTCCTACTCCAATGAAATATTTTCCTTTCTGCGTGCAAAAAGGTTAACTGGGACAGGTTGTTTGACCTTCCTTACACATCTTCATGATACTTCCGCTGAGGTCCTATCAATCGAGTCAGTTCCTATAGTGTTTGATTTTCAAGAGGTTTTTCCTCAATATTTGCCTGGTATGCCACTAGACAGTGACATTGATTTCTATATTGATTTAGAGCTAGGTACTCATCCTATTTCTATTTCTCCTTATAGGATGGCTCTGGCTGAGTTGAGTGAGCTAAAGGTTCAATTGTAGGATTTTTTGAGGAAGGGTTTTACCCGTACGAGTGCTTCTCCATGCGATGTTCCTATTATGTTTATAAAAAAGAAGGTTGGTAGCCTTCGTATATGTATAGACTACAGGATGTTGAACAAAGCTACGATCTGTAATAAGTATCCTTTGCCCTATATTGATGATTTATTTGACTAGTTATAGGGTGCATCTGTATCTTTTAAGATTGATGTGAGGTTTAGGTATCATCATCTTAAGATTTGACCTGACTATATTCCTAAGACTACTTTCTAAATAAGGTATAGGCCCCATGAATTTCTTGTGACGTCTTTTGGGCTGACTAATGCTCCATCAACTTTTATGAGTTTGATGAATAGGATATTTAAACCCTACTTGGATTCTTTCATGGTTGTCTTTATTGATGATATTTTAGTTTATTCTAAGAGTAAAGTGGAGCATCAAAATCACTTAAGGATTGTTTTGGGTTAGTTAAAAGAGAAAGAGTTGTATGCAAAGTTATCTATGTGTAAGTTCAGGTTGGCTTCTATATCCTTTTTAGGGCATACCGTTTCAAAGGAAGGGGTGATGGTAGACTCACCAAATATCAAAGAGGTTAAGAATTGGGCTAGGCCTACTTCAGTGATGGAGGTTCGTAGATTTGTTGGCTTAGCAAGTTATTACTGTAGGTTCGTGAAGGGGTTTACTTCTATTGCTACTCATATGACGCGGTTGACTTAGAAGGATGTACCTTTTATTTGGGCATAATTAGAGTGAGATATCTGAAATTTTTTGCATAACCTTGGGACTCAAATAATCCCACATACCTAGATATAGGATCAACAAATAATTCTTTAGAGTTTGATGCGTGAGAGAGATTAACCCTAACTTGCCTTAGGAAAAATGAACCGCTTCTCTTCTTTTCTGAAACTAAGTATCAGATGTAATTCTAAGTAATGAGATCTTAGAGTCATATAAACCCCACTAATGACCCTAGGAATTTCCAAAAATACATAACTTTGATATTAAAAGAGGGAAAAAAGGCTAATACGCCCCTTAAAATTTCATAACTGGAAACTATGAGGAGGAACATACGAGACCTTCCTACGATCGTTAGAACAACTAATGATCATGGGTTGCAATCATGGTTGGGAGCTGTATTAGAGCTCTCTGAAGTTGATCATACAAGCCTTTGTATGATCGTGGGACCTACCTATTGTCATACATTTTCTCGTATGTTTCTTAGTTTCATCAAGAGCATCTGTGAGACTCATGATCGTTCCTAGGGATTGTCATTTCAAAGCACCATTATGGATTTTTGTTGCGGTATGAGGGTACACTTTGTACACTTTTTGAATTTAGTACTATCTCAATCAGACAATGTGATTATATGATTATACAATGTAACCACAAACATAATGTCTTATTGTATCTTACTATAGAGTAGTGCTTTACTGAAATGGCCATAACTTTCTACTTCGATGTCGAACTAAGGCGAAACTAGATGAATTGGAAGGTAATTAGAATACCTATAATTTTATGGGTCTCAAACTCAAATATGCATATGAATATGAAGGTTATGCTTGTTTGAAGCTAATCACTACTCTAGGGATTGATCAGTAAGAGAGGTTTTGACTTGGTGAAGGGCTAGAGGGATCTTGTGGCCTTGGTACATTTCCAAATCCCTTCTAATGCAGTTAAAACTTGATGATTGATCCTACATGTATTTGAGCATGGTTCTAGCCCAGGCTTGGATTTTCTGAGTCACTATAATATCTCCCTCTTAGAGTTACTCGTCCCCAAATGAAAACTGACAGAGCTAGAAGTTAGGGGAAAAGAGTTGCAATTCTCATATTTTCTTCATCACTTCTCCTTTTAATATTGGAACCTATTTAAACTATCTGTACCTGAAATTTTTACATTGAGTTTCTATAAGTTGGACACTGACATGTGTACTGAGTTGGTAATGGAACACAGATGGATCCGGACCTATGGATGCATGCTATTGCGTGGGAATAAGTGGATGACATAAGATAGAAATAATTAATTAATTAAGGTAAGCTATTACCTAAACCTAGGACTAAGTTCGAAGAAAAAAAGTGGGGGTACTTGGTGATCATGTTTTCCTCTATTTCCAAAGTAGCTCCATCGACCGACTGATTTTGCCAAAGAACCTTTACCAATATGACCTCTTTATTCCTCAATTGAAGAACCTGGTTGTTAATGATTTCAATATGAACCTCTTCATAAGACAGACTATATTTAACACCAACTCTTTCTATGGGAACAACTAAAGCAGAATTACCATGCACTTCTTTTGCAAAGAAATATGAAAGAGTGGATGCACTGCTGCTAAGTCCACTAGCAAGTCTAACACATAATACACCTTGTCGAAATGACTTATAATAACATAAGAACCAAAAAAGTGAGTACTGAGCATTCCTTTCTTCTAAAATCTTTTCACCCTTTTAATAGATTAAACTTTCGGGTAGACAAAATCACTAATAACAAACTCAAGTTCACTCCTCGTGTAAGACCTTTGTTGACTCTAAGTCGTTCTTGACCTCTTCCTAATTAGCTAAAATTTCTCTATGTCCTTATGGACTGAGTTGGACCTTATTAATGAAACTTCAGTAACTTTAAACCATCCTATATAAGACCTATACCTCCTTCCATAAAATGCCTTAAATGGGGTCATCTGAATAGTAGAGTAATAATTGTTATTATACGCTAACTCAATAAAAGGTAGATAAATATACCAACCACCCTTGAAATCAATCACATACATTCTCAACATGTCTTCTAAGGCCTGAATGGTTGTACTTTCATGATTCTCGATCTACATGTGAAAGATTGTATTGAGATGAGCTTGGGTACCAAGACCCTTATAGAAAGCCTTCAAAAATTGCTTATCCTTTACATGATTAACACTCATAGTAGATAATCTGCTAAGAGCATCAGTCACCATATTGGCCTCACTCGAATGGTACAAAACACTCATATAATAATCCTTTAGCAACTCTAGGCATTTTCTAGGATGGAGATTTAAATCTTTATAACTAAAAACATACTAAAGAATCTTGAGATCAAAATCTATAAAGTGAAAACTACTCTTGCTAACTCTAGATCATGAGTCAGGTAGTTCTCCTTATAAGACTTGATCTGTGTAGAGGCATATACTATAACTCTCTCCTATTATATCAACAGACAATCAAGTCCAAATCTAGAAGCATCATAATAATCCACAAAGCCATCTAAGCCACCAGGCACATTAAAGATTGGAGCAGTAGTGAGTCTAGTCTTCCAATCCTGAATACTCTTCTCACAAAAATTGGACCACTAACATTTGACTTTCTTCTGATTCAACCTGAACATGGGATAAGAAATAGAGGAAAATCCCTCAACAAACCATATGGGGTAGGAGGCTAAATCCAAGAAACTTCTGATATCTTCTTGATAGATAGGTCTATGCTAGTTTTGTACTACTTTAGTCATTTTAGGATCAACTTAAATAACTTATTCAAAGATAACACGATGAAGGAATATTACAGATTTCACAAAAATTCACACTTGCTAAATTTGTCAAATAGTTAATTATCCTTGAGAGTCTGTGTAACGACTCTCCTCGTCGTTTGTGAAATTTACTCATCTTCTCTATTTTAGAACTCTCCGTAGTTTGTATATGTGGGTTATGACCACGGGATAAGTAGTATCAATTTTCGGGACATACAGTAGTGTTGAAATCCATTAGTTGGATTATCGAATTTTAATAAGTTTAAGCTTGATCACATACAACTTTTGGTCAAGACCACCCCGATTTGGCATGTTAATGTTTTCAATAGACTTGGAACGTACCCTGCAGCCAAATTACTTATTTGTTTTGTTTCTACGAGGTTCTGAATAAAGTTAGGGATATTCTTAGATAATTAGTGTAATTATTAATTTAGTGGATCAAAATAATAATTTATTTTGTTATGTGGCCAATATAAGGAGAAATCTAAATGAAAAGGGTTTGTTATATTAATTAATAATAAGAGCATAAAGTTGAGAAGTGAAGTATAGAAATTACAACATAGGGTTTTATATTTTTTTGTTCACAACGGAGAATAAAACGAGAATGGAACGACATCAGGTTAGCAACAACAAATTTCATACTAATTCTATTTATATTTCTCTAACCTACATAGGTTAAATAAATTATATATTGGATCTAATGATTGGAAAATCATTAGTTAATGGGTACAATTCACTAAGGACAATTTTTGTACTTATTAAGTATATTTATTAGGTGACAACAGTAGTAAGTTGGTGGAAATTGCCCTTTGTTTTCTAGTTATGAATTAGGCAGGTTAGAGGTTAGGCAAAATCACGAGGAAAATGAATTGAAGCAGTGTTTTATGAGTTTATACGCTAGAATAGTATATGTATGAATAGTTTACCATGAAATCAAGAGTTCTATAATTTATTTTTCCCATATATTGCTTCTAATTTGGAGACTTACAGAAATTGAATTATCAATCTAGGATTTTTAGAGTAATAATTTATAAAAGGGTGTCATTAAATTCATACTCTTATGGGGATTATATAGTTTGACAGATTGTAGCCATTCAGAAGATTTGTGGAAGGGAATATCCTTACAAATTAGTTGCATTCTGATTCTTCGGTCGAGGTAGGTTACCATTTAATTGGAGTTTAGACTCGATTTAATTGTATGTATACTCCTAAATTAGATACTTGATGATTGGTATTCGAACATGCTTGAAATTGATGATGTTTGGATTGGTGAGGTATCTATAAATGATTATTACAAATTTTCTTGTTGGAATTGTCTTATGATTTTAAGTGTGCTTGTAAACTTGGTACGTCGTATTATATGATGTGAGGTAGTGTAAATTTGATAATGATATTACTTGTTTATATTCGATCGGATACCACGCTGGTACGGATATGTATATGTTGGATCGGGTACCACGTTGGTCCGAATAATTATATGTTGGATCGGGTACCACACCAGTACAGATATGTATATATTGGATCGGGTATGTCGCCGATACGGATATGTATATGTTAAATAGGGTACCACATTAGTACGGATATGTATATGTTACATTGGGTATCACCCCTGGTATGGATATTTAATGTTGGATTGGGTACCACGCCATTATGGATATTATATATTGGATTGGGTACCCTACCGGTACGAATATGTATATGTTGGATCGGGTACCATACAAGTATGGATATGTATATTTTATATCGAGTACCACGTTGGAATGGATATGTATATGTTGGATTGGGTACAACGCCAATACGAATATTATATGTTAGATCGGGTACCACTCCGATATGAATAATATGTTGGATCGGGTACCACACCGTTATGAATATGTATATGATGGATCAGGTACCACATCGGTACGATACATGAACATATATAGTTCCCTGTGGGTCATAAAAATTTGGGAAAAAATAAGTCCCATAGCATATGTGTACATATTATGTTGATTCTGTGGATGTTTCCAGTATGGTTAATATGCTTTGTGGTTATATGGCTTGTTTGTGAGCACTGTTTGACCTATTGCTGTTGTATTATTAATTCATTGAATATTTTTTGTATGACAATGCCTGACTACTTGTTATTTGATTTATGTTGTGTACATGCTATTAAATTGGGTTGGCCTATGATACCTACCAGTACATAGTGGTTTGTATAGATACTACCCTGTACTCTTCTTTTATTAAGTGGAAAAAGTGTTCTAGAGTCTCAAACATGACCTCACCTCTAGAGTTTGATAACAGATCTATATCCATGGGTGAGCACTCCACCTCAAGGCTACCATGGGTTCTCTTATTTTTTTTGTCCATCTTTTGGGCGATGAAACATTCTTTATTTACTTTATTTTTGAATATACTTTTAGAAATGATCTTTTTTAGTAGTTCTTGTACAATGACTTTTGCTTCTTAAGGATTTTATTAATTATTTCGTTTGACTTCCACATTAGTAATTATTAGTCCAGGATTATTGTTATTATGTTGATTTTATAATAATATCATCTTAATATTATTAAGTGATTGGTTAATGATTCGATTTATATGGTTCACCCATATGAAGATTACTATGGGTGCAAATCACATCCATTTGGGTAATGACAAAGTTGGTATTAGAGCCCTAGGTTTGTAGATCTTATGATATAAGAACATGTCAGGTAGAGTTTTGCAGAACGATACAGAGATGCTTGTACTTTTCTTTGAGAGGCTATAGGACATTCGGAAAATTCAAATTCTTCATTCTTATGTGCAATTACATGATTTTAATTGGTATCTAGTGATTCTAATTGGTATCTGACTTCTTTCATTGTAATTCTCAATGATGGGTGTGGTTGAGAGGTATGGTGCAGAATTGGTTACCTTCTAGTTTCAAGGGAATACCAAGATGTGGTGGGAATGATTGATTTTGCTAAGAAGGTGGAGGGCATAAAGCAAAAGGGTTATGCCAAAGTAGTTGAAAAAAATGCTCACAGAGAAGGTAGTTTCAGTGGTTCTTATTCTAGGGGTTTGAGTATTTATGGGTGTGGTGTAGTGAGTCACATCAAGAGGTTTTTTCGTAATTTGAGGAATTATGGTTATTTTGGCCAGAAAAAGGCTTCTCGAGCTCTAGTTCTAGCAGGTAGGGGTGGTAATCAACCTCACCGAGGTGGTTCTCAGCTTGATAAAAATAACACTCAAATTGGTAGTAGGGCCCATATCTATGATTTTTCTAGAAGGCCCAAGGCAGAGGTATTAAACATTGCTATTATAGGTACCATTCTTGTCTGCGATCGCATGGTCACTATATTATTTGATCTTGATTCTTCATTCTCATAAGTTTCTATCAATTTTGTTGTAGGTTTAGACATTGTGTGTGATTTACTTAACTTTCTAATTCATATGTCTACTCCTATTAGAGATTCTGTTGTTATTGATAGGATTTATCATTCCTATTTTGTTATATTTTTGGGTATTAAACTTGGGCATATTTTGTGATTCTAGACATGGTAGATTTTGATATAATTTTGGGTATGAGTTGGTTGTCTATGTATCATGCTATACTGGACAGTCATGTTAAGACAGTGACTGTGGCGATGTCTGGAATGGATAGACTTGAGTAGGAGGGTGATTGTAGTCCTGCTCTAATGAAACTTATTTCTTTATATGTGGAAAGAGTTTAATTGGAAGAGGTTATTTGGCCTTCCTAGCACATCCTTAGGACACTTCCATAGAGGTCCCATCTATTGAGTCAGTTTCTGTGGTGTATGGGTTTCGAGAGATTTTTCCTAAAGATTTCCACATATGCCACTAGGCTGTGAAATTGATTTCTTTATTGATCTAGAGCCAGGTACTCATCCTCTTTCTATTCCTTTTTATATGATGGATTCGGCTGAGTTAAGAGAGGTAAAGGCTTAGTTGCAGGATTTGTTGATTAAGGGTTTTATCTATTCGAGTGCGTCTCCATGGGGTAATCCTATCTTGGTTGTGAAGAAGGTTGGTAATCTTCGTATGTCTATAGACTACAGGCAATTGAACAAAGTTACAATACATAATACGTATCCTTTGCCCTATACCGATGATTTATTTGATTAGTTACAGGGTGCATTCATATTTTATAAGATTGATTTGTGGTCTAGGTATCATCGTCTTAAGATTCAGCCTGACAAATATTCCTAAGACTGCTTTTTGAACCAGGTATGGGTACTATGAGTTTCTTGTGATGTCTTTTGGGCTGACTAAAACCCCAGCTAATTGTATGAGTTTGATAAATTTGATACTTAAACCCTTCATGGATTCTTTTGTGATTGTATTTATTGATGTTATTCTAATATATTCTAAGAGTAAAAAAAAAGGAACATAAGAATCACTTATGGATTATTTTTGGTTTGTTAGAAGAAGAAAAAAACTAAATGCAAAGTTTTCTACGTATGGGTTCTGGTAAGTTTCTACCTAATTTTCTTCATTGATGATGTGTGATATATGTTGTGTGTGGATATAGATGTTAGTCTAGATTATGAGTAGGATGACTTGGCCTCGATTGTTGATGTTTGGAGTTTAGATGCAGGCTTGGAACTTGTAAAATGGCATGTTTATACCCCTTTTGAATCCTATTTCATTCCCTCTCTAGTTTAGATTAGTGTGGAGTGATTAGCATGTAAACCTATGTTTGGGATGTGGTTTTAGCATTTGAAGCATGATTTGTATATTTAACCTTTTTGAGCTAGTGTGGTAGTCTTGAAACCATAAGTTGGGTAGAGTTGACTTGAGTGCCCTTGTTTCTAGTAAAAGTAGCTATCTTAGGCTTGAATATGGCTTATTTGACATCTAGAAGATGAACTAGATATCTTAGCCTAGTTTGGGGCATAGTGTGCCTAATTATGGAAATTGAGGATTAGAAGTGGGATCGTATGGCCCACTTATGCCTAAACTTGTGTTGTGTTGTGGACTTTGTTGTAGATGTTAGACATAGATGACGCTAGTAAACCTTCGAATAAGGTTACTTTGTAACTTGGAAACCTGAATTGATGTTCCCGAATTGTGGCTTTTGAGTTATAGTTATGAGACTTCTTTTGGAAGTGATAGTGGGCATTTAGAGATGGTATTCCTCCTAGATACGTTGTGATTGGCCTATAGAGATGTTATTTCCTCTTAGATATGCAAATTGGCCTAGAGAGGTGATATTCCTCATAGTCATGATGTATGACCTATCAATAAAAGTTATCCTATAGACAAATACATGTCTATTTATATTATGCCTCTAATATGTAAGATACCTCTTATATGTGAGATGATTAAAGATATGATACAACTTATAAATACGATTATCAATATGAGTTTTGGATATGTATATGGCCCTAAGGTCGTTCTTATAATGTTGTGAATATTCCAGATAAATTAATGGGCTAAGGGCTGTGTTATGATAATGATTGAATATCTGAGGAGTGTTTATCAGTGTAAAAGATACGATTAGAGTATATGAATACATATATATTTGAATACATATCTCTCCGATATGGGATGGAGTAAGATGCGGTATGTTGCTTACGAATATATATGTATTCATAAACTGTAATTGTATCTTTTACACTGATAAACACTCCTCGGATATTCAATCATTATCATAACACAACCCTTAGCCCATTAATTTATCTGAAATAATCATAACATTATAATCATGACCTTAGGGCCATATACATATCCAGAACTCATATTGATAATCATATTTATAAGTTGTATCATATCTCTAATCATCCCACATATAGGAGGTATCTCACATATTAGAGGCATAATATAGATAGACATGTATTCGTCTTTAGGATATCTTATATCGATAGGTCATACATCATGACTACAAGGAATATCACCTATTTAGGCTAATTTGCACATCTAAGAGGAAATAGCATCTCTATAGGCCAATCACAACATATCTAGGAGGAATATCATCTCTAAATGCCCAATATCATTTCCACAAGAAGTCTCATAACTATAACTCAAAAGCCACAATCCTGGAACATCAATTCAAGTTATGAAGTAAGCTTATTCTATGGTTTACTAGCCTCATCTATGTCTAATATCCACAACTAAGTCCATAAGACTTAACACAAGTTTAGGACTAAGTGGGCCATATGATCCCACTTCTAATCCTCAATTTCCATAGTTAGGCACACTACGCCCCAAACTAGGCTAAGGTATCTAGTTCATCTTCTAGATGTAAAGTAAGCCATATTCAAGCCTAAGATAACTACTTCGACTAGAAACAAGGGTACTCAAGTCAACTCTACCTAACTTACAATTTCAAGACTACGATACTAGCCCGAAAAGGCTAAATATACAAATCATGCTTCAAATGCTAAAACCACATCCCAAACATAGGCTTACATCATAATCATGCTACACCAGTCTAAACTAGAGAGGGAAGGATATGAGATTCAAAAGGGGTATAAACATGCAAATATATAAGTTCCAAGCCCGCATCTAAACTCCAAACTTCAACAATCGAGGCAAAGTCATCCTAATCGTAATCAAGCATAACATCCATATCCACACGCAACATATATCACACATCATCTATCTAGAAAAGCACACAGAAGCCTACCAGAATCCATACTTAGAAAACTATGAATTAAGTATTTCTTTTCTTCTAACAAACCAAAAACAATCCTTAAGTGATTCTCATGTTACTTTTTTTACTCCTAGAATAAACCAGAATAACATTAATAAAGACAGTCACAAAAGAATCCAAGAATGGTTTAAATATCTCATTCATCAAAATCATAAAATTAGCGGGGCATTATCAGCCCAGAAGATATCACAAGAAACTCATGGTGCCCATACATGGCTCAAAAAATAGTCTTAGGAATATCTTCAAGTCAAATCTTACGATGATGATACCTAGACCTCAAATCAATCTTAGAAAATATGGATGCACCCTACAACTGGTCAAATAAGTCATCAATACGAAGCAAGGAATACTTATTATGGATTGTAAATTTGTTCAACTATCGGTAGTCTATACATATACAAGACTACTATCCTTCTTCTTTACAAATAAGAAAGGATCACCCCATAGAGAGGCTATCGAATAGATAAAACCCTTACTCAACAAATCCTGCAAATTATTCTTTAGTTCTTTCAACTCAGCTGGATCCATCCTATAGGGAGGAATAGAAATAGGACGAGTACCTGGATCTAGATCAATATAAAAATCAATTTAATAGCTTGGTGGCATACCTGGCAAATCTTAAGAAAAACCCTCTCGAAACCCATATGTTCTAGGAAGGCAAAACAACCTCTTCCAATTAAACTCTTTTCACCTATAATGAAATAAGTTTCATTGGAGCATGACTATAATAACCCTCTCACTCAAGTCTATACATTATTGATATAGCCATAGTCACTGTCTTAGCATAACTGTCAAGTATAGCATGATACATAGACAATTAGCTCATACCCAAAATTATATCAAAATCAACCATGTCTAGAGTCACAATATTTGCCCAAGTTTAATACCCATAAACATAATAGAATAGGAATGATAAACCCTATCAACAACAACAAAATCTCTAATAGGAGTAGATGTGTGAATTGGAAAGTTAAGTAAATCACAAGCCATGTCCAAACCCACTACAAAATTGACAAACATATATGAGAAAGAAGAATCAAGATCAAATAATACCGTGGCCATGCAATCAAAGACAAGAATAGTACCAGTAATGACAATATCTTATACCTCTGCCTCGGTCCTACCTAGAAAAGTATTAATATGGGTACCACTAATTTGAAAATTATTTTTATCAAGTTGAGAACCACCTCAGTGAGGTTGATTACCACCTCTACCTGCTAGAACTAGAGCTTGGGGAGCCTTTTGTTGGCCAAACTAACCATAATGCCTCAAATTAGGATAAAACCTCCTGATGTGACTCACTCCACCACAACCATAAATACTCAGACCCTTGGAATAAGAACCACTGAAACTAGCTCCTGTGCGGGCATTGTTTGCTACTTCCTTTGCATAACCCTTTTGCTTTATGCCCTCCACCTTCTTAACAAAATATATTATTCCCACCATAACATGGCATCCCCTTGAAACTGGAAGGCAACCAGTTCTGTATCATACCTCTTAACTACACCTATCTTTGAGAATAAGAATGAAAGAAGTCAAATACCAATTGGAATTGCCATATCCCATTTAAAATCAAGTAATAGCATCTAAGAAAGAAGAATTTGAATTTTTCTAGTGTCCTATAGCCTCTCGAACAAAAGTACAAATGTCTCCATACCGTTCTATAAAAATCTAATAGACATGCTCTAGAACAACGTAATCGATGGACCTGGGGATCTGATACAAACTTTGTCACGACCCAAATGGATATGAATGCCACCCATACTATTCTTCTTGTGGGAGAACTATCTAAACCGAATCATTAACTAATCACTTAATTAATATTAAGATGATATTATTATAATATCAACATAATAACAATAATCCTGGACTAATAATTAATAATACGAAAGTCAAACAAACTACTTACTAAAATCCACAAGACCTAAAATTCATCGTACAAGAACTACTAACAATGATCATGTCAAAAGAGATATTCAAAAACAAAGTAAATAAAGAATGCTTCATTGCCCAAAAAATGGGCAACACAAATAAGATGACCCATGGCAGCCTGGAGATAGAGTGCTCACCCTTGGATCAAGATATGCTATCAAAATCTAGAGATGAGGTCATGTTTGAGCCTCTAGAACACTTTCTGCACTCAACAAAAGAAGAGTACTAGGTAGTATCAGTACAAACTACTATGTGCGAGTAGGTATCATAGGCCAACTCAATTTAATAGAATGTACACAATATAAATCAAATAATAAGCATACATGTATCATCATATAACAAATATTTAATGAATCAATAATACAATAGCAATAGGTCAAACAGTGCTCACAAACAAACCCCATAACCATCAAGAATATAAACCATACTATAAACATCGATAGAATCAACACAATATGTACACACATGCTATTTGTATACACATCTCTCTGGTATGAGATGGAGTAAGATACGGTATGTTGCTTACAAATTTATCTATTGGATACTGGTGATTGCTAGGAATCTAATATATTAGTTAATAAATCTTGCTTATTTAAAACATGGTAGCTAGCGATGGTTAATGCGTGACTTATGGTAATGTTGGGTCTAGAATAGGTGAATATTAATTGGTATTGATGACTAAGTTCATGATATTAATTAGTTGATAAATGAGGAGTTATATGTTAATGAGGCTAGATAATAAGAGTTGTTAGTAATAAGAGGTGACTAGATAAATAACTTTGAATAATTACTAAATGGTTAGCTAATGAATAGTTAAGCATGGATTTTTTGGTAAACGATGGTCAGATAATGAATGGTGTCAGTTAATGAATAATGGTTAGGTGGGAAGTAGTAATGTGTTCTCTAGTAATGATTAACGGATATGTGATGATTAGTTGATAATAATGAATGATGGATAAATGGTGATTTTGGTATAGTGATGAACCTTGACTAGATGTTAGATGTTGGCTATTAAATAAATAGTGGTTAGTTGCTATGTCGTGAATAAGGATAATGTTTAGGCTAATAACTAGAGGTTATGTGATGAGTAGCAAACTAGTGATGCAATTATAATAAGTGTTGGTCAGCTAATAAAGAGTAGTTGGGAAATATTGACTAGATAGATATTCTATGATGATATGATTATTTTCTTTTGAGTATTTTAGTGTATGTTATTCGATAATAAATATTATGATGATATGTTTATACCCAGTAAGGCTAGAGGATATATTTGTAATATGTTGATAACTAGTAGGCCAAAGGATACTATTGATGATGTGCTGATATCTGGCAAAGACGGAGGTTGATTACGATGATGATAATCCTAATGAGGACAGTTATAATGAGTTTTGATATTGATTGTGTACTTTGGATTCATTCCTACATACGCATTGTCTATCAACAGTAGACACATATATTTATCAGCAGGTATAGGATGGTTGTATATATATGGGTGATTAGTAGGCCTTGTGTTGTTGTATACTTGCAACACCCCAAATTTTAAGGCCAGAACTCAAACCATTGTTCCTAAGCATATAGACCCAAGCCCGATGATTTTATGTCTATATATGTGTGATTATAAAATATATGATGTGGGAATAGCTTCGTGTATTTATAGAGGTCATAATATCCTCCTAGCTCAAAGATGAATTGAGGACTTTTCTGTCGATAGAGTTTTGACAAATGCTCTAGAAAGGGTAAATTTTAAATAAGTGTATCTCTTAGAATTTGTCGATTCAAGCATCATACTATATAACAAGATAAAGATAACTAAGTCCTTTTTCCAGCGCAACTAGTTTTAACTTAATCTGATATCAGAGCGAGATATTATGCCCATTTTACTTCAGCATGTCAGCCTATGACTTAACTTGAGAACCAAGTCGGCACCCACGAAATTCAGCAATTTCAATTTAAATTTAGAGGGTATTTTGGTCTTTTCCCTTACCTCCCATGACTTAAATCATCAAAAACATGTACATGGATATCATAAATCAGTTTTAAAAATCGTTAACTCTGAAGAAAAAGAAAATTAGGGTTTTCTCTCAAGAACATCTCCCAAGAACAAGTTTCAAGCCCTTCTTCAAGAAAACCAAGAAATTATTATTCCCAATCCAAGAACATTTAAGAAAAGTTAGTTCTCTTTCAAGATAAAAGATTTAAGGTATGTTAGATATTCTTCCATGGTCCTTTTTCATCCGTGGAGTCCAAGAATCCATCTTTTATGTTTTAAATCATGAAATTAGATGTTTGTAATGATTTCTCTCCAAGAAGATTTGATGGACTTTGCTTATACATGATGTTTACAATCTATTTTCGTTGAAATAAGACCTTATTACATATTTTATGAATTTTGTCCATGAAACTACACAAATTTTATATTTTTATCATGTTTCCATAAAAGTATTGGCGATATTAAACCTTACATGCTTGAATGGGTTGTTTGCTGAATTTAAACCCTAATTGGTGATCTTAAAAGTAAAATATGCTATTACTACGAGTTTTAAAACTAGTCCACAACTTAGTCTAAGCCATGAATTTCAAGTGTTTGCTGAAATGCCTTAATGATTGGGTTTTGAAAAATGACTATTTATTACATGTTTCAAGTTAAGATTTTGGAATGTGTTTTCAAGTGGAATACAATATAGTATGTTTTATACATTGTGGTTTCCATATCGTGGTCATGAGAATTCAAAATAAATGCATAGTTTATGATTTTGTTGTGTGATCATGCTATCTCATCACGCATAGAAATATCCTTATGTTTAAGTCTTGACCTCCATGTGTTTGATGAAATGCTTAAAAGAATAATTGTGAGCAATAATTTCCTTCTATGGTTACGGGTTTCCATGTGTCCCTGTTGTTGCTGTTATCAAGTTTGGGTGTTATGAATACCCAAAAAATTAGTTGTTTATAGAATTTCAGTAGTCTCACAACAGTTTTAGATAAACCATGAATACTACCACTGAGTTAGTTAGCATCATCAGTTACCCATTCAGTTAAGCTTAGTTAGTCCAGAAATTAGTGTTAAATTAGTTAAAAGTAGAATTCAGCACCTAGCTAACCTAGGGATGGGGGAATTCCTGCCAGTTATGGTTTGAGCCTTAGTAGCAATCCCTGAGTTACATAACTACGTAGCAAGCAGAGGTTGAGATGACTTCCTGGCAGCTAAGGGTTAACATATCTCTCATGAGTTTTTCTATCAGTCAGGTTTGACAAAATGTCTTCCTTCCACTTAGGGTTAACTCATGCCATTGTTAGTATCTGTGGCAAGGTAGTAACACCCTTCCAACTGGATTACAGGTTGGACCCTAATAGTTCAGAGTGAGGCATGTTGGTTTGATAATTCCTCCTACAGTTTCAATTTCAGTGTTAAGTTCATTATTCAATTCAGTTTTGCTTGACCATAGTATACAGTTTATCAGTTATTACTTTCAGTATTTCAGTTATAAACTATATTAGAAACATATTATATGTTTCGTCATGCATTCTCAGATTTTACAGCTTTTACACATTTATATTCAGTATTCACATCCTAACCAGTGTTTGTTCCATGCATGCTTACTAAGTTACTTCATATCATTCAGCTAGTTATTACTTCATGTTTAGTTATCACATGTTGTTCATTTAGTTTGTTATCCTTTTTTCACATAAACCCATGCATCTCATCCTTACCTCATTTAGCATACTAGTACATTCAAAGTACTAACCGCATACTCTCTTTTTGTAATTTAATGTTTCATATTATAGGTTTGGATGCTCAGGTTCCCGATCGTACCTAGTTATCCCAGCACACCAGTAGCAGCTATAGTGATGAGTCCTCATGTTCCAAGGACCAGTTATGTTTATTTGAGTTTCTTAGTTTTAGTAGACAGTCAGAGTTAGTTGGGGGCTTGTCCCATTAACTCCTCAATTATTTAGATAAAGGCTTTTAGACTAGTACAGATAATTAGTTAATGTTTAGTTGTTATTATCAGTGTTTTTTTGCAGATATTATTAGAATTATGACTTAAAACCTTATGGCAATTTCAGTTAAATTCCTTAAAATAAATTTTTTGTTATCAGTTTTACCTAGTTTGCACAGTAGGTACCAATATCATGGGTTAGCTTATGGTCTTTCATGACCGTAAGCACCGTGTGGCGACTAGGGTGTATTTTTGGGTAGTTACAGACTTGTTATAAGAGCCTAAGGTTTTAAAGCATGCTAGGGGCTCTAAAAGCCGCATTAAGTAGAGTCTTGTGCATGGGTGTGAAGCATTCCACACATATGGATAAGAGGCTACAAGATATTTTAAGAAAAGTTTCCCTTCTTTTATATTTCAGATCGTGCTATAGAAAAGTCCTCTAAGAAAGTTATATAGATTCTTATTTTTGCTCTATTCATGATAGTCCTTTCTTGATTTCAAGGTAACAAAAACAATTAAGCTTAAATGCCTACAGATAGAGATTTCTCAAACAATCTCCACGGTCAGTTATAGAATTGTATATGGGATTAAAAGGTTCCCACCAGTTCCCTTATGTTCTATACTTTGAAAGTGTTCGTCCTTGTACATGAAAATCGAGCATTAATCCAAAGTTAGATGTTCTTTTAGATCCCTTTTCAGAATCTTATAATAGCATATGATCTAGAATTAGAAGTATGAACCCAAGAGTTTAGCAGCTGAAGTAGATTTGGGATAGTGTTATCCTGATTGATTTGAGTATGTATTCCATGGGGCTAGTTGTATGAAAGGTGAATCAGGAGGCTTGAAATAGTATATGCAAGAATTTAAGTTTGCTAATTCAAAATTATATGTGTTGTTAATGGTGGTGTAGTGGTAATTCTCCTTGTGTGGGGAAAATATAAGTTTAGTGGTGTTACATTTGTAGTCTATGATGAAAGTATTATCGTTATTATAGATTTGCGGATATCCACGTTATGTGTTATAATATAAGTTTGAATCTTTGACGGTTGAGCTAATAGAAATAGAAAGAGGAGTTGACAATTCTAAGTTAGTCTATTTTGAGTTGTTACATGATGATTGTTGGGGTTATAGAGGGCCAAGAGTTGTATCTCAGAAGAAAGCTTAGCAATAAGTTTTACATTATCGGGCATAGTCATTCAGGGTGAATTTATCAATTATGTGTATTATTATACCCTATATTCTAGAGTAAAGTGGTGGCAGTTTAGTTTAGAGGTGTTGATTAAATGGTTCCCAAACATAGAATGATGGCTTTAAGCTAAGGGGGAGATGGTAGAAAAATAAAACCAAGTCAAGCTATTAGATTTTTATAGTGATGCAGTGTGTTGTAGAACAACACTAGGGAGGAAGACGCCTGACCCATGCTTATTTTAGTATGTGTACTTCAGTTATCAAGATGTTTACTCATGCCTTACATATTAGCTCAATGATCATAGCTCATATTCGTGCATCTTATAAAAATCATATGTTTTCCCAGTTCCTAGTAGAAGGAGTTCCAGCTTGCTCAACAATATGAATCATGTTCCATAAATTTATGAACTTCAAATTCAGTTCATGCAACTCATGACCCATTTACTCATGCTTTATAGTACTTTCAGTTCTAGTACCCATGCTACACTCTTAATGATCAGAAAAATTCAGATTCATGCCATGTATGTCCTCAGTTTAAACCTTTTTGATGAATTCATTTCATTGACCCTCTATTACTCAGACCTCAGTTCATATTTTAGGTTCCAGTCAGTGTTTCGTACATTATCTCAATCTTTCCTTATTATTTCTGCCAAGTCAGTATAATTCAGGGGACAAACTATCCCAAGGGGGAGATATTATAATTCCCCAAGTTTTCATGTCCTAAACCTATCATGTATACTTTGTGAAACTAGATCCATCTAGAGGTGATAGTTATTCATAAGTTGACTATTGTTTCTATCTAAGCCTTATAACCATTCTTATTTCAGTTCATGTATCCACGAGGCCAGTTAAGTTCAGGTATCATGCATAGACTTAGATATGTAATCACATTTAGATTCAAGTATGTTCAATTTTAGTATATGCTCTCAATTACCTTACTATAATTCTCTCATTCTAACCAGTCTCATTCGAGGATGATTATTTTCAAGGGGGAGATATTGTAACACCCCATGTTTTCGGGGCTAGAATTCAAACCGTTGTACCTAAGCATACAACCCTAAAATTAATGATTTTATGTCTATATATGGGTGATTATTATTTATATGATGTGGGAATATCTTCATGTATTTATCGAGGTCTTAATATCCTCCTAACTCAAAGACGAGTTAAAGACTTTTCTGTAGATAGAGTTTTGACAAATTCTCCAGAAATGCTCAACTTTAAATGAGTGTATCTCTAAGAATTTTATGATTCAGGTGTCATAATATATAACGAAAGAAATATCTCTGATTCCTCTTTCCAACGTAATTGGTTTTACCTTAATCCGATAGCAGAGTAAGAAGTTATGCCTATTTTACTCTAGCATGTCAGCCTGTCAACAAAGTGACGACCTGAGCTGATGGGCCGTCACCTATGTGACGAATTATCAACCCAAGTCATCAGCCTTGGGCAGAAAATCATCAATTTTAGCTTTTAAGTGATAACTTGGGGTAACGGGATGTCACCTAAGTGACGACTTATTAGGGCAAGTCGCCACCAATGAAATTCAGCAATTTTCATTTGAATTTAGAGGGGTATTTTGGTCTTGTCCCTTACCTCTCATGACTTAAATCATAAAAAGATGAACATGACCATCATAAATTATGTTTAAAAACCCTTAATCCTCTCCACTCTCAAGAATAAGAAAATTAGGGTTTCCTCTAAAGATCATCTCCCAAGAACAAGATTCAAGCCCTTCTTCAAGAAAATCATGAAATTATAATTCCCAATCCAAGAAAATTCTTGAAAAGTTAATTCTCTTTCAAGATAAAAGATTTAAGGTATATTATATGTTCATCCATGGGCCCTTTTCACCTATGGAGTCCAAGAATCGATCTTTTACTTTTTAAATCATGAAACTAGATGTTTATAATGATTTTTCTCCATGATGCTTTTATGAATTTTGATTATACATGATGTTTACAATCTATTATCATTTAAAAAAGCCCTTATTACTTATTTTATGAATTTTGTCCATGAACTTACACGAAATTTGAATTTTTATCACATTTCCATGAAAGTATTGGTGATATTAAACCTTACATGCTTGAATAAGTTGTTTGTTGAATTTAAACCCTAATTGGTGATCTTAAAAGTGAAATCATGCTATTACTATGAGTTTTAAAACTATTCCCATACTTACTTTAAACTATGAAGGTAATGCCCCGAAGTTTTTCATTGCTAAATTTTTTCCCTAAAATATCAAGCATTGGCTTCTAGAATAGTTTATATTTTTTTTATAGTGGAATCCCTTAGATTTAAACTTTTCATTATGTAGATGAGTGAATAAGATTTCTATCAATAAAAGATTCATCCAAAATAGACACTCGGCGAAGAAGCTAGGGCTATTTTATGTGCTAGTTGAAAAACATCGCCATCCTGGTGTTTAACGTGCCGCGGAGAGGGTTTAATTTGCAATTGTCAAATTTCAGTGGGACATCGCAATAGTGGCACATCGTGGAGGATCCCAACTTCCCATTTGTCAATATTTAGAGAGCCACTACGATAGTGGCGCGTCGCGGTGGCCCATAAAATTGGGTTCCAAGTTTAATTTTTCCTGCTTTATTCAGAAGTTAACAAGGATAATTTGAAATTTTTCCAAGCCTCTTAAAACATTCAAACAGTAATTAAGACCTCTACAAGCAGAATATATGACATTCTCAAGATTTTCCTCAATACAAAACCCTAGTTCATATACTTCTCCTCCAAGAAACTTAAGATTCAACCGTGGGTTTTCAAAATAAATTGAAGATTTTGAATCCCCAAGCTGTGGACATCAAGAAGCATCCTTTAAATTTCTAGATAGAGCTACGTGGGGTTTATTCTAAAAACCACATAAGCTTAAAACCATTATAGCATGATTTTTAGATTTTAATGCATGAATTTCAAAGGGGTTTTGGAATCTATGTTCTAAATTTCATACTCCGAACGTCTTAATGTTACTATTGTTTTGACATTGTGGTCCTATCCCCTAAATTTATTTAAATGTATACGTATATGTATGGAATTTGAGATTTAAGATCATTGAGAGCATAAATTATGAGCTCCCTCTCGTGTATTGAATTAAAGATTATTGTTTTGTGATTTGAAAGATGTTTTCGCAATATTATAGCATTTGAGCATGATTTGAAATTATTGAGAGGGTGTTTCTTGATAGCATGATTTGAAATTATTGAGAGGGTGTTTCTTGATATTAATGTGTTCTTATGTTTAAGAGAAAGAATTGCATATGAATTGAGAACTTTGACATGACCACCTTGTACTATACTACTGAAATGCTTAACAAAGATGAGTTCCTTGCTTGTGTTTTCATGACGTTTGAGAAAGAGTTTTTGTGAACTGAATTATTAAATGATGGTCCCAAAACTTGTGTTTTGAAAATAGAGATTTACGATAGATTAATAATGGCTCAGAGATGTGACTTGTAAGTCAATGGTATGACGATACCATATGTATTTATGCCATAACAGAGTATATTTTCAGAGTATGTTTTCAGACACTGTATGTTTTGATAAAGTTTTAAAAATGGGCTTAAAGAGGGTTATCTGGTTACCCGAAGAAGGCGCGAGTTCAAGAAGCTCTTAGCCTAAAACCGTATTTTTCGATACGGGTAGATTATTATTGTACGCTGGTGATGACCATTAGTCTATTCAGAGACTCCGACCCTTGCGGCACACTCAGGTTGGGGGCTTTGCTGCCGAGTTAATGGCAGTTTCCATATAGCCCATGGAATTTTTAGAGTTGTAAGGTATACCACCTAGCATAGAAGTAACACAGATTTCTCAGAGTTGAGATGATTTTTATAGGGTCTTTAAAATGCCCATGTGAATTCTTACTATATGATATACTTATGAGCTGTTTTAAATTGCTCTCATATATGTTTATTAATAAATGATTATTTTAGATATACTTTGCGTACCAGTATATCTGTATTGACCCCCTACCTCTCAAGTTCTGAAACTCATTCTAGGGGTCCAGATAAGCAGTAGATAATTTTGACAGCTGATCAGATTGTGCAGTGGTGAGCCTTCTCTATTCCAGAAGGCTTGTCTTTTCAGATTATGTCACATATTTTAGTTTTGTTTTACTGGCGGTCTTGTCCTAATTTTAGATAGTTGTTGGATATTTATGTAGTAGAGATTTTGCAGACTGAGTCAGATGTTATTTAGATGTAGTTGATTTGCAGTTTCCATACTTATGTTGAATTCAAAGTTGACCATGTTTCCATAGGATTATGTTTCCGTATCTTCTTTTATTATATCAATGTTGTGCATGATTATCCGATAGAGAAGGGCATTCCGGGCCTTCATGGTTTGGGATGTCCGTCACGGCCAGGCCCTAGTTCGGGTCGTGATAATAAATTTCATGTATTTGATGAAATGCCTAAATAATTGGGTTTTGAACAATGAATACTTATTAGATGTTACAAGTTAAGATTTTGTAATGTGTTTTCAAGTGGAATGCATTATAGTCTGTTTTAAATATTGTGGTTTTCGTATCATGTTCATGAGAATTCAAAATAAATCCTCAGTTTATGATTTTTTTCATATGATCATGCTATCTCATCATGTCTAGAAATATCCTCATGTTTAAGTCTTGAGCCGCATGTGTTTGATGAAATACTTAAGTGAATAATTGTGAACAATGAGTTTCTTCCATGGTTTTAAGGCTTTCATGTGTCCCTATTGTTGCTTTTATCGAGTCCTGGGGTTCTGAATACCCAAAAACTTAGCTATTTACAAAATTTTAGTATTCTCAAAATAGTTTTAAATAAACCGTTAGTGCTACCACTCAGTTAGTCATCATTATCAGTTACCCATTCAGTTAAGCTTAGTTAGTCCAGAAATTAATGTTAGATTAGTTGGCAGTAGGATTCAGCACCGAGAAAACCTAGGGATGGGGGAATTCCTTCTATTTAGGGGTTGACCATTAGTTGTAATCCCTGAGTTACAGAACTACAAGGCCAGCATAGGTTGAGATAACTTTTTGCTAGATAAGGGTTGATACATCTCTCATGAGTTTTCTTATTAGTAAGGGTTGACAAAATGTCTTCATGCTAGTTAGGGCTCACTCATAGCCATTGTTAGTATCTGTGGCAAGGTTCTAACACCCTTCTAACTGGGGTTACTGGTTGGACCCTAATCAGTTCAGAGTGGGGCATGTCAGTTGGATTATCCCTCCCACAGTTTCAGTTTTAGTTTTTAGTTCAGTACTCAATTCAGTTTTGCTTAAACATAGCATACAGTTTATCAGTTATTCAGTTTCCAGATTTCAGTATTTCAATTACAGAATATATAAAAAACATATTATATGTTTGGTCATACATTCTCAAATTTTACAGCTTTCACATATTTATATTTAGTATTCTCATACTAACTAGACAATCTCTATTCCATGCATGCTTACTAAGCTACTTTATATTATTCATCTAGTTATTACTGAATGTTCAGTTATTGCATGTTATTCATTCAATTGGTTATCATTTATGCACCTAAACCCATCCATCTTAGCCTTACCTTATTTCGTATACCAGTACATTCAAAGTACTGACCGCATACTCTTTTTTTTGAACTATGATGTTTCATATCATAGGTTCGGGTGCTCAAGTTCTTGATCGTACCTAGTTATCCCTGCATACTAGTAGCAGTTATAGTGGTGAGTAGTTATGTTCCAAGAATCAGTTATGTCTAGTTGAGTTTCTCAGTTTTAGCAGAAAATCGAAGTTAGTTGGGGGCTTGTCCCATCAACTTCTTATTTATTCAGTTAGAGGCTTTCAAACTAGTACTGACAGATAGTCAATTTTTAGTTGTTATTATCAGTGTTGTTTTGCAGAGATTATTAGAATTTTGACTTAAAAACTTTTGCCAATTTAAGTTAAATTTGTAACATAAATTTTTTCCTACCAATTTTACCCAATATTAACCACAGGTACATGTATCATGGGTTATCTTATGGTCTTTCAAGACCGTAAGCACCATGTGGCGGCCAGGGTGTATTTTTGGGTCGTTACAAACTTGGTATCAAAGCCTAAGGTTTTAAAGTGTCCTAGGTAGTCTGAAAGCCGCAATGAGTAGAGTCATGTGCATGGGTGTGAAGTGCATCACACTTACCGATAAGAGGCTGCGAGATGTTTTAGGATAAGTTTTCCTTATTTCGTGTCTCAGATTGTGATATTGAAAGGTCCTCTAAGAAAGTTATACAGATTCTCATTTTTGCTTTATTCCTGCCAGCCCTGCCTTGTTTTTAAGGTAACAAAAACAATCAAGCTTAAATCCCTATCGATAGTTCTTTCTCAGACAATCCCTACAGTCAGTTATAGGATTGTATACGGGATTAAAAGGATCAAATCAGTTCCCTTATGTTCTACACTTTGAAAGTATTCGTTCATGTACATCAAAATGGTACACCAAGCCAAATTCAGATGTCCTTTTATATTCCTTTTTAGAATCCTATAGTTCCATATAATCTATAATTAGAAATATGAACCCAGGAGTTTAGTAGTAGTAGTAGAGTTGGAATAGTGTCATCCTGACTGAGTTGATATGTATTCCATGGTGCTAGTTGTATGAAAGGTGAATTAGGAGGCTTGAAATAGTGTATGCAAAAATTTAAGTTTGGTAATTCAAAATTTTATGTATTATTGTTGGTGATGTAGTTTAGATATGTGATATTTGTAGGCTATAATTAAAGTAGTATGGCTATGAGAGATTTTTGGATATCCATTTTATGTGTTAGAGTATAAGTTTGAATCTTTGAAGGTTAAGCTAATATAAGTAGAAAGAGGAGTTGAAAATTCTTAGTTAGTCAATTTTGAGTTGTTACATGATTATTGTTGGGGTTATTGATGGCACAGAGTTGTATCTCAGAAGAAATCACTAGTAATAAGTTTTACATTATCGGGTGTAGTCATTCAGGGTGAATTTATCAATTATGTGTATTATTATACCCTAGATTATAGAGTAAAGTGGTGGCGGTTCAGTTTATAGGTGTTGATTAAGTGTTTCCCAAACTTAGAATGATGGCTTTAAGCTAAGGGGGAGATGGTAGAAAAAGAAAACCAACTCAGGCTATCGGATTGTAGTAGTGATGCAGTGTGTTGTAGAACAACACTAGGGAGGATGATGCCTAACCCATGCTTAATTCAGTAGGTGTAATTCAGTTATCATGATGTCTAATCATGCCTTACATATCAGCTCTATGATAATAGTTCATATTCGTGCATCTTATAAAAAATTCATGTGTTCTCCCAGTTCCTAGTAGAAGGAGTTCTAGGTTTCTCAGCAATGCGAATGATATTCTATAAATTTATGAACTATAAATTTAGGTCATTCAACTCATGACCCATGTACTCATGCTTTACAATACTTTTAGTTCCAGTAGCATGCTACACTTTTAATGATCAGCAAAATTCAGATTCATCATGTATGTCCTCAGTTCAAACCTATTTGATGAATTAATATCTTTGACCCTCTTTTACTCAAACCTTAGCTTCACGTTCTAGATATTCAGTTAGTATTTCATAAATCATCTCAGCCTTTCCTTATTATTTTAGCCAAGTCAGTATCATTCGGGGGACAAACTATCCCAAGGGGGAGATATTATAATACCTCAAGTTTTCATGTCCTAGATCTCTCATCTTTTCTTTATGAAACTAGATCCAACTGGTGGTAATAGTTATTCATAAGTTGACTCTCTTTTCTATATCAGCCTTATAACCATTCTCATTTCTGTGCATGTTTCCACGAGGCCTGTTCAGTTTAGGTGTCATGCCAAAACTTAGTTATGTAATCACGTTCAGATTTATATATGTTCAAGTTCAGTATATTGTCTCAGTTACCTTATTACACTACTCTCAGTATAAGTGGTCTCATTCAAGGAAGAATGTTCCAAAGGGGGAGATATTATAACACCCCACGTTTTTGGGCTAGCATTCAAAATGTTGTTCCTAAGCATATAGACCCAAAACCAATGATTTTATTTCTATATATGTACGATTATCAAATAGATGACATGGTAATATCTTCATGTATTTATTGAGGTCATAATATCCTCGTAACTCAAAGACGTGTTGAGGACTTTTCTGTCGATAGAGTTTTGACAAATGCTCCAGCAAAGGTTAAATTTAAATGAGTGTATCTCTTAGCATTTTCTGATTCAGGTGTCATACTATATACCAAAATAAATATATATAAGTCCTCTTTCTAACATAACTGGTTCTATCTTAGTTCGATATCAGAGCGAGAAGTTATGTCTATTTTACTTTAGTATGTCAATCTGTCAACAAAGTGATAACTGAGAAAAAGGTCTGTCACCAATGTGATGACTTATCATCCCAAGTCGTTAGCCTTAGGAAAAAAATCATCAATTCCAGCTTCTAAGTTACGACCTGGGGTGACGGGTCGTCACCTAAATCACGACCTATCAGCCCAAGTCGTCACCCATGAAATTCAGCAATTTCCATTCAAATTCAGAGGGATATTTTGGTCTGTTCCCTCCCCTCCCACGACTTAAGTCATCAAAAACATGTACATGGCCATCATAAATCAATTTTAAAATCCTTAATCTTCTTCACTCTCAAAAATAAGAAAATTAGGGTTTCCTCTCAAGATCATCTCCCAAAAACAAGATTTAAGCCCTTCTTCAAGAAAACCAAGAAATTATAATTCCCAATCCAAGAATGTTCAAGAAAAGTTAATTCTATATCAAGATCAAAGCTTTAAGGTATGTTAGATGTTCATCCATAGGCCCTTTTCACCCATGAAGTCCAAGAATCCATCTTTTATATTTTAAATCATGAAATTAGATATTTATAATGATTTCTCTCCATGAAACTTTTATGGATTTTGATTATACATAAAGTTTACAATCTATTTTCATTTAAAGAAACCATTATTACATATTTTATGAATTTTGTTCATGAATTTTACACAAATTTCAATTTTTTATCCTGTTTTCATTAAAGTATTGGTGATATAAACATTACATGCTTGGATGGGTTGTTTGTCAAATTTAGACCCTAATTGGTGATCATAAAAGTGAAATCATGCTATTAATACAAGTTTTAACACTATTCCCAAACTTAGTTTAAACCATGAATTTCTAGTGTTTGATGAAATTCCTAAATGATTGGGTTTTGAACAATGACTACTTATTACATGTTACAAGATAAGATTTTTGAATGTATTTTCAAAATGTATTATAGTATGTTTTAAATATTATGGTTTCTATTTTATGTTCATGAGAATTCAGAATAACTCAGTTTATGATTTTGTCATGTGATCGTGCTATCTCATCTTGTCTTGAAATATCCTCTGGTTTAAGTCTTAACCTCTATGTTTTTGATGAAATGCTTAAGTGAATAATTCTGAATAATGATTTCCTTCCATGGTTTCAAGGCTTCCATGTTTCTCTGTTGTTGTTGTTATCGAGTCTTGGGGGTTATAAATACCCAAAAACTTAGCTATTTATATAATTTTAGTAGTCTCAGAATATTTTCAGATAAACCATGAGTACTACCACTCAAATAGTTATCATGATCAGTTACCCATTCAATTAAGCTTAGTCAGTCCAAAAATTAGTGTCAGATCAGGCGGGAGTAGGATTCAGCACCGATCAAACCTAGGGATGGTGGCATTCCTTCTAGTTACGTTTTGACCCTTAGTAACAATTCTTGAGTTACAGAACTACGTAGCTAGCGTAGGTTGAGATGAATTCTTGCCAGATAAGGGTTAATACATCTCTTATATTTTTTTTCTTGTCAGTTAAGGTTGACAAAATATCTTCTTGCCAATTAGGGTTAACTCACAAATTAGACCTCAATCAGTTCAGAGCGCAACATGTCGGTTAGATGATCCCTGCCACAATTTCAGTTTCAGTGTTCAATTTAGAACTCAATTCAGTTTTACTTGACCATAGCATACAATTTATCAGTTATCAGATTTCAATATTTTAGTTACAGACTATATCAGAAACATATTATATTCTTGGTCATGCAATTTCATACTTTACAACTTTCACGCATTAACATTCAGTATTCTTATGCTAACCAAACAGATTCTATTCCATGCATTCTTGCTAAGTTACTTTATATCATTCAACTAGTTATTACTTCACGTTCAGTTATCACATGCTAGTCATTCTGTTGGTTATCACTTATGCACATACATCCATGCATCTCAGCCTTACCTCATTTATCATACTAGTACATTCAAAATACTGACCGCATACTATTTTCTTGCGCAATGATGTTTATATCATAGGTTCGAACACTCAGGCCATACCTTGTTATCCTAGCCCACCAGCAGTAGCTATAGTGGTAACTCCTCATGTTTCGGGAACTAGTTATGTTTATTTAAGCTTCTCTATTTTAGCAGATAGTCGGAGTTAGTTAGAGGCTTGTCCTATCAATCCCCAGTTATTCAGTTAGAGGTTTACAGACTAGTAAAGATAGTTAGTCAGTTTTCAATTGTTATTATTAGTGTTGTTTTGCAGAGATTATTAGAATTATGACTTAAAACCTTGTGGAAATTTCAGTTAAATTCCATAAAATAAATCTTTTGTTATTAGTTTTACCTAATGTTCAGAGTAGGTACTAGTATCATGGGTTAGCTTGTAGTTTTTTAGGACCGTAAGCACCGTGTGGTGACCAGGGTGTATTTCTGGATCATTACAATTATGATTTAACCTTTTGAGTCTGAGGCGGTGGGGGTACACATAGGCTCGACTAGGTATTTGGTTGTCCGTAAGTTGAGGACTAAGGAGATTGCCTCTGTGAAGGTCCAATGGAAGAATCTTTCTATTGAGGAGGCCACTTAGGAGACCAAAGCAGACATGCATGATAAGTATTCACATCTTTTTGATGATTCAAGTAAGTCTTTAGTTTCTTTCCTTATCGCTTGTTTTTCCGTTCGGGGATGAACGATTGTTTAATTGGTATCTCATGTAATGACCCTCCCTGTCATTTGTGAGATTTTCTCATCTTCTCTATTTTATCTCACTCCATAGTATGTATAAGTGTGTTATGACCACGGGATGAGTAGTATCAATTTTTGAGATGTACGATAGTGATGAAAGTCATTAGTTGGATTATCAAGTTTTAATAAGTTTAAGCTTGATCACAAACAACTTTTGGTCAAGATGACCCGATGTGGTACGTTAATGTTTTCAATAGACTCAGAACGTACCCTGTAGCCAAGTTACATATTTGATTTGTCTCTATGAGTTTCTGAATAAAGTTAGGGATATTCTTAGATAATTAGTGTAATTATTAATTTAGTGGGTCAAAACAATAATTTATTTAGTTATTTAGCCAATATAAGTGAAAAGGGTTTGTTATATTTATTAATAATAAGAGCATAAAGTTGAGAAGTAAAGCATAGAAATTACAACATAGGGTTTTATATTTTTTCCTTCACAACAGAGGATAAAATAAGAACGGAACGACATCAGGTTAGCAACAACAAATTTCATACTAATTCTATTTCTATTTCTCTAACTTACATAGGTTAAATAAATTATATATTGGATCTAATGATTGCAAAGTTATTAGTTAATGGGTACAATCCACTAAGGATAATTTGTTTCCTTATTAAGTATCTTCATTATATGACGACAGTATTAAGTTGGTGGAAATTACCCTTTGTTTTCTAGTTATTTCATAGGCAGGTTAGAGATTTGGAAAATTCCCGAGGAAATTGAATTGAAGCAGTATTTAAGAGCTTTTATACTAAAATAGTATATGTGTGTTTAGTTTACCATGAAATCAAGAGTTCAATTATTTATTTTTCCCATATACTGCTTCTTATTCGGAGACGTAGAGAAATTGAATTTCGATCTAGAAGTTTTTGAGTAAAAATTTATAAAGGGGTATTATTAAATTCATACTCTTATAGGGATTATATATATGGACAGATTGTAGCCATTCAGAAGCTTTGTGGAAGGGTAATACCAAATTATCTTGCATTCGGATTCTTTGGTCGAGAAAGGTTTTAGTTTAATTGGAGTTTTGATTTGATTTAATTGTGTGTATGCTCCTAAATTGGATACTTTTTTATTGGTATTCGAACGTGCGTGAAATTGATAATGTTTGTATTGTTGAGGCGTCTATAAATGAATATTACAAATTTACGTGTTGGAATTTTCTTATGATTTTAAGTGTACTTGTAAACTTGGTAGGTAGTATTAATTTGATATTGATATTACTTGTTTATGTTGGATCGGGTACCACACCAGTACAGATATGTATATGTTGGATCGGGTACCATACTAGTATGGATATGTATATGTCGGATCGGGTACCACACCGGTACGGATATGTATATTTTGGATTGGGTACCACGTCGGTATGGATATTTATATGTTGGATCGGGTACCACGCTGGTATGAATATTATATGTTGGATTAGGTACCACGCCGGTACGGATATTAATGTTGGATCGGGTACCACACTGGTACGGATATTAGATGTTGGATCGGGTACCACGCCGGTATGGATATATATATATTGGATCGGGTGCCACGCCGCTATGGATATGTATATGTTGGATAAGGTACCACGCCATTACGGATATGTATATGTTGGATAAGGTACCACGCCATTACGGATATGTATATGTTGGATCGAGTACCACGCCGGTATAGATATGTATATGTTAGATTTGGTACCACACCGGTACGGATATTATATGTTGGATCAGGTACCACACCGGTATGGATAGTATATTTTGTATCAGGTACCACGTCGGTATGGATAATATATTTTATATCAGGTATCAAACCGGTATGGATATTATCTATTGGATTGAGTAACACATTGGTACGGATATGTATATGGTGGATCAGGTACCACACTGGTACGGTACATGCCAATTTTGGCAAAATAATTCCCATAGCATGTGCGTACATATTGTGTTGATTCTGTGGATGTTTGCAGTATGGTTGATATTCTTGATGGTTATGTGGCTTGTTTGTGAGCACTCTTTGACCTGTTGCTGCTATATTGTTGATTCATTGAATATTTGTTATATGACGATTCATGTCTACTTGTTATTTGATTTATGTTGTGTACATGCTATTAAATTGAGTTAGCCTATGATACCTACCAGTACATAGTTATTTGTACTGATACTACCTTGTACTCTTCTTTTGTTGAGTATAGAAGGTGTTCTAGAGGCTCAAACATGACCTCACCTCTAGAGTTTGATAGCAGATCTTGATCCAAGGATGAGTACTCCATCTCTAGATTTCCATGGGTCATCTTATTTGTCTTGTCCATCTTTTGTGCAATGAAACATTCTTTATATACTCTATTTTTGAATATATCTTTAGACATGATCGTTGTTAGTAGTTCTTGTATAATGACTTTCTGGTCTCGGAGATTTTAGTAAGTAGTTTGTTTGACTTCCGCATTAGAATTTATTAGTCCAGGATTATCTTTATTATGTTGATTTTATAATAATATCATCTTAATATTGATTGGTTAATGATTCGATTTAGTTGGTTCTCCCACAGAAAGATTAGCATGGGTACCACTCACGTCCATTTGGGTCGTGATATTCTGTAACATAATCCTTTGATAATTTGCATGTCCATCCTTACTCCAAGAATAAATAAGGATGTCATCTATGAATACTATAAGGAACATGTCCAAGTACAACTTGAACACCCAATTCGTCAGGTTCATAAAAGCTGCAGGAGCATTCATTAGTCCAAAAGACATAACACCAAATTCAAAGTGACCATATTGAGTTCTGAAGGTTATCTTCAAAATGTCACATTCTTTGACTCTGAAATGATGATAGGTTAACCTGAGGTCTATCTTAGATAAGTAATTTGAACCCTGAAGTTGGTCTAAAAATTCATCAATCTTAGGGAGTGGGATACTTAGTTTTAATTGTGACCTTGTTCAACTGACCGTAATGGATACACATTCTAAGAGAATTCTCTGACATATGCATGAATAGAACGTGTGCACTCTGTAGAGAGAGAGTAGGCCTACTACAACCCTTGTCTAGGAGGTTCTTGAATTGATACTTTAAATCTTTAAGCTCAACTAGGGCCATTATATAAGGCGGAATTGAAATAGGGTATTTGGAATAAGATCTATTCAGAAGTCTTTTTCCCATTCAGGAGGAACTTTAGTGATCTTTTGGAAATACTTTTGGGAATTTATTTGCCACTAAAACTGACCCAAAATTTAGGGTTTCAAATTTTGAATCATTAACTCAAATAAGATGATAGATAAACCCTTTAGAGATTAATTTTTTAGTCCTAAGATAAAAGACAAATCGACCCATAGGCACTGAGGTACTACCTTGATCTCTAGAACTGATTCCTTGGGAAACTAGAATTGAAAGGATCTATTCCTACAATCAATCAATGAATAGCATGGGTGTAGCTAATTCATACGAATAATGACATCGTAATCTACCATGTCTAACTTTACAAGATCAACTGAGGTGACCTTTGGAAAAATTGTAACTAGGCTATTTTTGTATACTTGTTTAGCTATGACTGTGTCACCAACTAAAGTACGGTCTATGAAAGGTTCCAAAAGGATTTTAGGACTGTCACCGAAGTATATTACTCTATAGGGAGTTATGAAGAAAAGTATTTTACTAGGATCTAAAATACATAAACATAAATATGGAGTACCTATAATATACCCATGTCTACATTAGGAGAACCCTCCTAATCTTATCATGTCTGAAGGGCATAGAACCTATTTTGACACTGTTCACCAAGTATACTAGATGAGGTACCCTGCAGAGTAAGGCAAACCATAGGAGCCATTGAAGAATTTGACTAGCTTTGCTAACGGACATCCCTACACTTCTGGGAAGACACTAGACATTCCTTGAGTCTATGGCCTGACATGCCACACCAAAGCACCCATCACTACACACATTTCCCTAGGACATAGAACCTGGTGCCTATCTCGATGATCCTACCTAAACTTGGGCACTAGAGCACTAATTAAAGATATGGCTAGAGCTGAACATTTCTGGCAAAATTAAGAACAGTTTCCACCATCTAACCTTTATTGAAAGAAATTGAAACTATCTATTTTGGTCCTCTAATTATCCATTTTATTCTTTTTCTTTATCTGTTTAGCATGAACCATCAATCTGGAGTGGACCATCCCCTTTACCAACATGGTTGTCCTACATTCTTTAACTATATTCTTAGAAATAATGCAAACTAGATCATTCAGGCCCTAGAATCAACAATCATAGTCGGAACATACCACCCAACTGAGTAAATTTAAGAAAATACTACTTCATACTATGCTACCCTACTTTAGATTTATGAATTCATGCACCTTGTACTTTCTTAACTCAAGTGGGAAGAATCTATCCCAAAATGCAATCACAAACTCATCCCATTTAACCAATTTTGCATTTGCACCCCTATCCTAATTCCAGAATGCTTATACCAAGTGTGAGCTACCCCTTATAGTTTATAAGTAGCCAAGTTGACACTCTCATTTGGGTTAATACCCATAATCTCTGTAACCTTTTTAATATAGTCCATAAACTTCTGTTGATCCTTATTAGACTTGGATGTAAAGAACACTAGGGGATTTATCCAAGTGAAGTCTCGATCCCTAGTCGTTGCCTGTATTCACTACTGGTTTGGCTGGTTCCACAACAGGTTGGTTCTTTTGAATGGTGTTCGGACTAGGCTAAAGTTGTAAAGGTAACTCTAAATTCAACATGGGGGATTTATTCATTGAGATGGTTTTCTAGAGATGGTGGTGCTTGTGAATTCTCCATCCAGCTCTTGTTTCCCCTTTTCTTTTCATTATTTTATTTGATGGAAGGTCTCTTAACATGTAAATAAAGAGTTAGAATAACACCTTACACTATCGCACGATTTGAGTATGAAAGAAGTGAAAATTTTCATAAAATGTCTCTTTCTTTTCATAAAACATTTCATCTAAATAACTTTGTCAAGAAACACAATAATTGATCAATTTTTGCAAAGAACATGTAAATATTCTTAAAGATATTAATAACTAAACAAAAATTGTGAGTAAATAAAATAGGAGAAGAAAGAGATAGAAAATTGATGACTTTGCCAAAAGAATGTTAGAAATTGTAATGTATTTATGAAGAAAACAAATAAGAATAAGAAGAAGAAGAGGAGGAGGAGGAGGAGGAAGCAGGGATAAGAAAAATAATTGATCGATCCTTGTTAATAACATGTAAATATGCTTATAAAAATTCAAAAATAAAGAAAAATAGTGAGTAAAGAAAAGAGAAGAAGAAAGGGTTAGAAAATTGATGAGATAAACACAATAACTGATCGATCCTCTCTAATGACATGTAGATATGCTTAAAGAGATGACTAACTAAAGTAAAACAGTAAGTAAAGTAAAGAGAAGAAGAAAAGGTTAGAAAATTGACGAATTTGCCAAAAGAATGTCAGAAATTATGATGTGTTGAGATGCTTAAGAAGGATAGCCACTATTTTATCCAAATCATTTCTACCCATTCATAGTCCAGCATTTAATCTATAAAGTCCTACTTCATCTTAAATTTAAATTTATTATATTAGTCGATTACTTACACTAAGTGAAAGGTTATAAATCATCATATGTTATATGTGAAATTCTTTGTGAGAGTGAGAGTATTATGATTTCTATGCACATATATATAGTGTTTTATATTCTTCTACATGAATATAGGGAACACCCTTGTATGGTAAGGGCACATGGTTAATGAAGGATAAGTGAGGTATTTGGTCTCTTTATTATGTAATATATAAGTATTTTTCGATATGTATATTAACCAAGTGGTTTTTTGAGGCTAGGTGTCTTGAAGGGGCTATTTGTGACCAAGTGTTATTTGATGTGCTAGTGGTAGCCTTAGTCTGATTAAACCAATTCAATTTGTGTAGGCCTATAATTAAAAAGCTATAAACAAGGCATTGATTTGATTGCTTGCTCAAGGACGAGCTGAATTGTAGGGCATTGATGTTTGAAAAAAGAATGTGTAATTTAGACATTATTCACCTTAGTTTTAGTAGTTTTATAATATCTTAGAATGTTAACTCTATGGATTTTGACAATATTAGTATGTTTTGATGCGTAGGAGTGGTTTGAAAGACTTGGAGCTAAAACAAGAGAAAAAAAGACAAGAACGGACAATAATGATCAAGGAAAAATCCACATTGCAAAGCACTGCATAAGAAGAAAAAATTAAATAGGATTGGTCTTCACACCACCCCTTTTATAGCAAGCGTAAGTCACCAATGGTTGATATAGAAGGTGTGGCACGATACAAGCCTGCACTTTGAATATCCTTTTGCCATTTGCACCACATTCTTTCGTAGCAAGGGTGGCGTGACCCCTCAGGATCCTAGTCCATTTTATAATGGGTTTTTAATTGCATAAACCTTCCTAGATTCTATAAATAGATCTTTAACATAGATTTTAATGGTTTACAACTTATTTTGTTCAAAAAGCTAAGAAACCGATTTATTCTTTAGGATTTATTTATTTTATTTATTTCTTGTAAATTCATGAATTCTTATCATTATAGAAGAATCATTAGTAGCTAAACTATTTAGTTCTAGGGTTTTCATGCAAACATTATGGTTGAAGTCTTACTATTGTTCATATAAAGTTTTCTATATTTCGAGGTATTTACTTTTTCTTGATTCTAATTATTTGCTTCTCATTTTTATTATTCATTTGCTTTATCACCACATGAATACTACATGTGGAAAGTTAACTAAACTAATTAAAAAAATATGAGCGTATTTCAAAAAATCAGTTCTTATTTGTGAACCTTGAATGGAAGGAGAATCGATTCGCTACCAAGGAAAGAACTATACCTTGTCTCCTTGGTTAGTTGATACAAATGAAATATTACTTGCACTTAATTATCAACCGACGGCCATAGAAATATAAGTGTTAGGTATATCTCGGTAGTCTTAGAGTTTTATCCAAAAAATGCTCAATGAGTGATATTAGCATGCAATTATTAATGAGGAAAATAAATTGTCATGATTATAGGAAGACTCAACTGGATTGTTCCATCACAAGATCAAAGACTTCACTCAAAACTCACTACAACCAAACTTTTTTCCAATATTACAATAATTGTAGTTATTTTCTAGCTAATTTTATCATAACCAAAACTTAAAGAATCATTTATTTTCAAACAATAATTTGAATTTGATGAATAATATTTCAAGTCTCTACGAGTAATATGAACTTAAAAAATGTACATCACTTGTACGACTGTATGCACTTATGTGTGCAAGGTTGGAAAACATCAATAGAAAATGGAAAAATAGAAAATACCCCCCTAGGAAGTAATTCATCTATCCAACCTAAGGGAGAAATAGTAAGCTTGAATCCCTTCATACTATTGGTCTTTCAGCCTCTTCCTTACAGATGTCTCTACAAGATGTTTTTACCTAAGTGTAAGACCCAATAAGATTCTAGCTCAATTCAGCTCATCGTTGTATATAAAAAGGGTCCAAGAGTTAGAAAAATTTCACTAAGAGTTAGGACATAGTCATTTCCAAAGTCCTTTAAACTTTGATGAATTTAATTTTGACCTTTCCAGCCTTAGAATGTTGATTGTAAGTTTGATTCATGAACAGGTATGTCAAAGATGAATCAAGGGTGAGCTTCGAAATTTTCAAATGAGCATAAGGGCAAGTTTTGGATTTCCAAAATAGTAGCAGTGCCTAGATAAGCCCGTGATGTGCACTCCATTTCACCCATGGGGGGTGTCCGTATTATAGCCTGTGACATGGGATCTAGTCTGGCATACCAGAGCCCGTGGCGCATTCCTCATCACACGCCCTTAAATTCCATCTTTCATTCTTGTTTTTCTAAGGGTATTTGGGTCTTTTCACTCACCCATTTGATCCATAACACGGGATTAAGGGTCCTAAAAAAGCAAAACTGATCATTTTATTCATGATTCTCTCAGAAGTAAACAATCCTCTATTAAGAAAACTATTCCTATTCATTAATTAATGACCCCTATGTGTTTGATGAAATGTCTAAGAGATAGTTTTGAACAGTGATCTATATTATGGTTATTTCAAAAGGTGTTCATGTGTTTCTGTTGTTATTGATATCGAGACCTAGGAGTTATGAATACTCAAAAACTTTGATGTTTAATTAGTAATTTCAGAATGTTTTCAGATATGTAAGGGCACTATCAGTTAGTCAGTTTTCATATTTAGTTAAACTTAGTTCTGTCCAGTATTTAGTGTCTTTCAATCAGGAGTAAGATTTAGTACCGAGCAAATGTAGGATGGCGACTTCCCCGTCAGTTAGGTAAATTCATTAGTAGCAGTCCCTGTATTTCAAAACCACGTAGCTAGCAGGGTTGTAAGGAGTCACCCATCAGTTTAGGCTTGACTACCTCCCAGGGGTCACCCATAGATTTAGGATTGACTTCGCCTAGGGATCACCCTCTAGTTTAGAATTGATACCTTGGTTCTTTAGTAGCTAAGTGGATCTACGCAGCAATTGTGAGTACTTGTGGCATGGTACTGATACCCTTCCAACTAGGGTCACAGTTTGACCCCAATCAGCATAGAATTGGGCATGTCGGTTAGATGATACCTCCTACAGTCCCAGACTAGTATTCAATATAATTTAGTTTAGGTTTATACTAACCATAGCATACAATTATTAGTTATTCAGTTATTAGGTTGCAGTATTTCAGTTTATAAGTTATTTTAGAATCATGTTATATGGTTGGTCATGAAGTCTAAGATTTTATAGTATTGACGTATTTATATCAGTTATTCTGTTAATTTATGGAATTCATTCAGTCAATTATTACTAATGTACATAACCTATGCATATCAACCTAACCTCATCTAGCATACTAGTACATTCAATGTATTGATTTCATAATTATTTCTTGTACTATGATGTCTTATACCATAGGTTTGGATGCTCAGGTTCCCAACCGTACTTTGACATTCCAGTGCATCAGAAGCAACAATAGTGGTAAGTTCTCATATATCGAGGACCATTTATGTTTACTTTATTCTTTCAGTTTAGTAGTTAGTAAGAGTTAGTTAGGGGCTTGTCCCATAAACTCCTCAGTCAATTTAGAGGCTTCCAGACACTTCAGATAGTCAGCTAGTTTTTCAGTTCCATCAGTCAGATTTAGGTATTTCCATATATGTTTCAATTTTGTGGATTTAGTTGTATTATTTTCAGAACTAAAACCTTATGGTATTTTTAAGATTATTTTTGTCGATTTCATTGCTATCAGTTTGATTCAGTTCTCACAGTAGATACCATCTCATGGGTTAGTTTATGGTCACGTGTGGCCATAAGAATCATATAGCATCCAGGAAGTATTCCCGGGGAGTTACAAACTTAGTATCAGATCTTAAGGTTTTAAAGTGTCCTAGAGATTATTAAAGTCATGTTAAGTAGAGTCTTGTGCATAGGTGTGAAGCACACAACACTTATGGACAGGGGCTACAAGGCATTTTAGGAAAAAATTTCCCTTATTTTAGTGCCCATATCATGCGAATGAGCATGAGCTTTATTTGAAATCACTTTATAGTTCACTCTTATTTTTGTTTACATAAAATTCCTCTCAAAAAGATTTATAAAAGAAGAAACAGAAATTAGCCTGCACTTTCTCTTGTTCAGAAAGATCCACTGAACAAGCATGTTTCTTATGCCGAGTTTAGAGCTGCATTTAGTACTTTAGCCAACTCAGTAGAAGCTCATAACAATCAACAGATAGTTGTTCCAGCCAATCTAGTGGCTAATACAGCTGTAGCTAGGATTCGAGACTTCACCAGTATGATGGGGATCTGCATGAGTTCCTTGACATGGTTTAGAAGATGGCTGATATTATGGGTTTTATGTCTAGAGAGATTACAGAGTTGAATACTTACCATTTGTAGGATGTAGCTCACAACTAGTTTAAGCAGTGGAAGGAGGTTAGAGGTACAGACGTAGAGCCTATAGGGTTAGAGGAGTTTTCTACAGCCTTTTTAGAAAGATTATTTCCCTTTTATAATTGAGAAAAGATAAGGTGTTGGATTTTATTAATTTGAACTAGGGATATATGAGTGTGAAAGATTATTCACTTAAGTTTATTCATCTAGCGAGGTATGATCCTCATGTGGTGTCTAATAACCGATCTAGAATGAGTAAGTTCATGTCTGGCATATCTGATAGTATGGTCAAGGAGTGTAAAATTGTGATGTTAATTAAATAGATGGACATATCTAGGCTTATGGTCCATGCTCAATGGATTTAAAAGTAGAAGTTTAAAGAGAAAGAGAGGGAGAATAAAAGATCTAGAATAGGTAGCTTCAATTTTGCCCAGTCGAAGTCATATGGCGGTAACCATTCTAAGTTTTGATAGAAGTTTTCTCCCCTAGCTCTATCTTTAGCTATTGCACCAGTGCCAAAGTTTACTATTGACAACCAAGATAGGGTGCTAGGCTATAAGCCCCAGGGTAGGGTAAATAGTGGTCGTACTAATCCTTTTTGCCAGAAATATGGTAGGAATTATCAGGGTGTCTGTAGTGCTAGCAGTGATGTATGTTTTGGATGTGGCAAGCCAGGCCACAAGTGTAGAGAGGGCTGATTAGTTGCTCAAAGGGAAGGAACTTTCACCAACAGGGTCAGTCCAACCAGTCATTAGCTTCAGTAGATCGCCAGACTCAGTAGGGTGCTACTTCTAGTACTACCAGTTGCTAGCGTCAAAATAGGATTTTTGCACTTTAGTCCCGACAGGATCAGGAAAGTTCTCCTAATATGGTTAGTGGTACGTTACAAGTATTTCACCTCCATGTTTATGCTTTGTTAGACCCCAGAGCTTCATTTTCTTTTGTAACCCCTTATATAGCTAATAATTTCGATGTCATTCTTGAGTCTTTATTATAACCCTTATTAGTTTCTACCCTAGTAGGTATCTCTATTATAACCAGGTAGGTTTACAACAACTGTCAGGTTATAATATCCTAGAAAGTCACCTCAGTTGATCTTGTGGAGTTTGAGATGATTGATTTTAATGTCATTCTTGGCATGGATTGGCTCCACTCATATTATGCTATAATTGATTGTAGAAATAGAATCATTCAATTTTAGTTTCCTAATAAAATGATCATTGAATGGATCGGTTGAACTTTAGCTCTTAGGGGTCAAATTCTTTCATACCTTAAGGTAAGAAAAATGATTTCCAAGGTTTGTATTTACAATATTGTTGGATCAAAAACTCTAATTATGAGGCCCTAAGTATTGAGTCAGTTTCAGTAGTATAGGAATTTCCAGATATATTCCTAGAATATCTTCCTAGTGTTTCTCCAAAAAGGGAAATAGACTTTGGAATAGACAACAAGATACCCAGCCTATCCCTATTCCACTATACAAAATAGATCTAATAGATCTTATAGAGTTGAAAGAATATTTGAAATATCTCTTAGATAAAGGATTCATCAGGACCAGTTTTTCCTTATGTGGCACTCCAGTTCTTTTCATGCAAAAGAAAGACGGTTCACTATGAATGTTCTTTGATTATCATTAGTTGAACAAAATCACAATCATGAATAAGTATCCATTCCCCAGAATTGATGTCTTGTTCGACCAACTTTAGGGTGCGAGTTATTTCTATAAGATAGACCTTACATGTGGCTATTATCATCTCAGAGTTAGAGAATGTGACATTTTGAAAATAGCTTTTAGAACCTGATATGGTCATTGTGAGTTTCTAGTTATGTCCTTTAGACTAACGAATGCTCCAGCAGCTTTCATGGACTTGATAAATAGAGTGTACAAGCAGTACTTGGACGTGTTCGTTATAGTATTCATTGATAATATTCTTGTCTATTCCCTTAGTGAAAACTATCATGCAAACCACCTCAGAATTGTATTGCAGACTCCTAAAGCCTATAAGTTGTTTACCAAATTTATTAAGTATGAATTTTAACTACTATTAATAGCTTTCCATGGACATATTATTTCTGATAATAGAGTTATAGTTGACCCTAAAAAGACTAAAGCATTAAGAAATTGGTCCAGACCCATCTCTCTATTAGATATCAAAATTTTCTTGGGTTTGGTCTGCTATTACTGAAATTTTGTTGAAGGGTTTTCATCTATTGGGTTCCCTATGCCAAGATTGAATCAGAAAAAAGTCAAGTTTTATTGGTCAGATTTTTGTGAGAAGAGTTTTCAAGAGTTGAAGACTCGACTCATCTCAGCCCTAGTTTTGATCTTGCCAGATGGTTCAGATAGGTTTGTTGTTTATTGTGATACTTCTAGAGTTGGCTTGGGTTGTGTTTTGATGTAGAGAGGTAAGGTCATAGCCTATGCCTCTAGACATCTTAAACCTCATGAAAAGAATTATCCTACACATAATCTTTAGTTGGTAGCTATTGTGTTTGCCTTAAAGATTTGGAGGGATTATTTATATGGGGTACATGTTAATGTGTTCACGGATCACAAAAGTTTGCAGTATGTGTTTTGGCAGAAAGATTTAAATTTTCGTCAAAGAAGGTGGTTAGAATTGTTGAATGATTATTATATGAGTGTGTTGTATCATTCGGGCAAGGCTAATATAGTAGAAAGACGCCCTTAGTAGGCTGTTTATCAGTAGTGTTGCTCATGTTAAGAATGATAAATATAATTTAGTTCAGGAGATTTATCAGTTGTCTAGGTTAGGTGTTCGTTTGGTTGATTCAGTTGAGGGTAGTGTATGAGTTAAAAATAGTTTGGAGTCTTCTTTGGTTGCTAAAGTGAAGGAGAAACAGGATAGGGATTCCAGTTTGATTAAGTTAAAGGAGTCAGTCAGAGAGCATAAAGTAGAAGTTTTCTCCCAAGGGGGAGACGGTATGTTGTGTTTTTAGGGTAGGTTATCTATTCTGTGCTTTGATTGTTTGAGACAATGGATTCTAGCTGAAGCACACGGTGTATGTTACTCTATTCATCTATGAGCCACTAATATATACCATTATTTACGTGAAATCTATTGGTGGATTTGTATAAAGAGGCATATTACAGAGTTTGTAGCTAAGTGCTTGAACTATCAGCACATTAAATTTGAGCACCAGAGGCCTAGTGGAACATTATAGGAGTTCAACATACCCACTTGGAAGTGGGAAGAGGTAAACATGGATTTTGTGATAGGGTTGCCCCGTTCGCGTCATCGGCATGACTCTATTAAGGTTATTGTATACAGAATAACCAAATCAACCTATTTCTTTCCATTTCATACTCCTTATACAGCCAAGGACTATGCCAAGCTCTATATTAGAGCGTTGGTTAGATTGCATGGAGTTCCATTGTCTATTATTTCAGATAGAGGCACTTAATTTAGCTCTTACTTTTGGAATGCTTTTTAGAAGGGTCTCAATACCCAAGTTTGTCTCAGTATTGCTTTTCACCCTTAGAAAGATCATCAGGCTAAGTGGACTATTTATACCCAAGAGTATATGCTGAGAGCTTGTGTTATTGACTTTATTGGTAGTTGGGAAGATCACTTGCCTTTAATTGAGTTTGCCTACAAGAACAGTCATCACACCAGTATTTAGATGTCTCTATTTGAGGCTCTCTATAGGAGGATATATAGATCTCCTATTGGTTGGTTTGAAGAAGGTGAGGCTACTTTAGTAGGACCAGATTCGGTGTTTGATGTGATAGATAAGGTTCAGTTGATGAAGGAGAGACTTAAGACAGCCCAAAGCAGTCAGAAAACTTATGTAGATGTGCATAAGAGAGATCTTAAGTTTGTAGTTGGGGATTTGGTGTATTTGAAAATTTCTCCCATGAAGGGAGTGAAGATATTTGGCAAGAAGGGGAAACTCAGTCCCTGATATATTGGCCCTCATATGATCTTGAGTCGTTATAGGAATGTGGCGTATAAGTTTGAGTTGCCTGCAAATTTGGCATTAGTACATCCAGTGTTCAATGTTTCCCTGTTGGAGAAGTGTATTGGTGATCCAGCAGTAGTTGTTCCTTTAGAAAGTACAAATATTTAAGATAGCTTTTCTTATGAAGAAATCCCAGTCTAAATCCTAGATCGTCAGATTCGTAGATAAAGGAACAAAGAAGTTCCCTTGGTCAATGTTCTTTGGCTGAACCATTCTATTGAGGGAGCCACTTGGGATGCAGAAGAAAATATGTGAACCTAGTACCCTCATATTTTCTACACAAACTCAGACTCACCTTAAGGTAACCGTTCTCCTTATATTTTCTCTTTTAAAATCTCAGTTCCAACCATGTAATCATCTTTATGTCATTGCATCCATTCCTGAATCAGATCAGTTATTAATCATATTTCAGCTTCAGTCATATGATTATGTTTTTAGCTATGCATATTCAGTATGTAATCTCAGTTCCTTAGTATTTCAGCTTAATCAGTCTCATTTGAGGACGAATGTTCCCAAACGGAGAGTTATTGTAAGACCCCATAAGATCCTAGCTTAGTTCAGCTCACCGTTGTATGTAAAAGGGGTCTAAGAGTTAGGAAAAAATCCACGAAGTGTTAGGACTTAGCTATTTCAAAAGCCCCTTAAACTTTGATGAATTTATTTTTAACCTTCCCAGCCTTAGAATATCAATTTTAAGGGTTATTCATGATCAGGGATGTGAAAAATGCATCTCGGGTGAGTTTTGGAATTTTTAGAATAGCGTAAGGTCATGTTTGGATTTCCAAAAAAGTAGAAGCACAGGGATAAGCACGCGGTGCGCGCTCCATTTCACCCCTGGGGGGATCCCGCGTTATATCCCATGGAGTGCGGTCCAGTCTGGCAGACTAGAGCTCTCGATACGTGCTCCATCACTCGCCTTTAAATTCCAGATTTCAGTCACATTTTCTCCAAGGGCATTTGGGTCTTTTCCATTCACCTATTTGGTCCATTACATGGGATAAAGGGTCCCAAAAGCCAAAATTAATAATTCTATTCACAATTCTCTTAAAAGAAAACAATCCTCTCTAAAGAACAATCCCTAGCTTCTTCAAAATTCTAGCTTAACACTTAAAGAAACCACCAAGAACTTTCACGAATTCTTTAATTAAGGTATGTGTGATGTTCATTCATGGGTCCTTTTTACCCATGGAGTCCAAGAATTCATTTTTAAGTTTTAAATCATGAATTTACATGTCTACAATAAATTATATCCATAAAGCCATATGAATTTCGACTTTTACATGATGTTTACAAGTAATTGTTGTTAAAATAAAACCTTACACGACGGAATGATGATGTATTCATGTTAAATCCATAATTTATTGTTTATTATTGTATCCATGTGACTACTACATGTTTTAAACTATTCTCATGCTTTAATTCATGACCCCAATGTGTTTAATGAAATGTCTAAGAAATAGTTTTGAACAATGATCTCTATTATGATTATTTCTAAAGGTGTCTATGTGTTTCTATTGTTATTGCTACCGATTCCTTGGGGTTAGGAATTCCCAAAAACGTAGTTTTTTTACTTAGTCTTAGTATTTTAAATATGTTTTCAGATATGTAAGGGCACTATCAGTCATTCAGTTTTCATATTCAGTTAAACTTAGTTCAGTCTAGTAATTAGTGTCTTTCAGTTGGGAGTAGGATTTAGCACCAAGTGAATGCAGGATGATGGCTTCCCCTTCAATTAGTTGAAGTTGTTAGTAGTATTTCCTATATTTCAGTACCACATGGACAGCGTGGGTTATGAGGAGTCACCCATCAGTTTAGGCTTGACTACCTCCCAGGGGTCACACATCAGATTAGGATTGACTTCGCCCAGGGATTACCCATCAGTTTTGGCTTGACTCTGCCCAGGGATTACCCATCAGTTTAGGCTTGATACCTTTGTTCTTTAGTATCTTAATGGAGCTACGTAGCCATTTTCAATACCCATGGCACGGTACTGACACCCTTCCAATTGGGGTCACAAGTTGAACCCCAATCAACTTAGAATGGGACATGTAGGTTAGATGATCCTTCCACAGTCTTAGTCTAGTATTCAATGTAACTCAGTTTAGGTTTCTATTGAACATAACATACAGTTATCAAGTTGTAGTATTTCAGTTTACAGGTTATTTCAGAATCATATTATATGCTTGGTCATGCATTCTCAGATTTTGCAGCATTCACTCATTTATATCAGTTATTCAGTTACTTCATGCTATTTATTCAGTCAGTTATTACTCATGCACATAACCTATGCATATTTTTCTAACCTTATCTAGCATACTAGTATATTTAAAGAACTTATCACATATTTGTTTCTTCTGCTGTGATGTCATATTCATAGGTTCAGATGCTTAGGTTCCCGACCATACTTAGACATTCCAGTGTATCAGCAGTAGCAGCAGTGGTGATTCCTCATATATCGAGGTCCTTTTATGTTTATTTCAGCCTTTTAGTTTAGTAGTCAGTCGGAGTTAGTTAGGGGATTGTCCCATCAACTCTTCAGTAAGTTTAGAGGCTTTCAGACACTTCAGATTGTCAGTTAGTTTGTCAGTTAAATCTGTCTGATTTTAGTAGTTTCATATATGTTTCAATTTTGTTAATTTAGTTGTATTAATTTTAGAACTTAAAACCTTATGGCATTTTTCAGTTAATTTTCGCTTATGTCATTGTTATCTATTTTATTCAGTGCTCATAGCAGGTACTAACTTATGGGTTATCTTGTGATCACTTGTGACCGTAAGCACCATATGGCGTCTAGGGTGTACTCCCGAAGCGTTACTCTAAGCTTCTCTCTTTAAGTTGTCACAGTATGCTAGTAATATAGTTTATCGATCTTCTTTTCAATCTCAATGATGGTTTTTCTTTCTAGCTCATTGGTCTAAGAAAGATCTGTGAAACTTAGATTGCCTATTCTGATATTCCTTGTGAGGGAAATTATAGGCTAAATCTTTTACAGGATTACCAACACTATACAACCAAACTCTTTTTATCTGTTTTTGGGTGAGTGGTGTGCCTTGACTACTAGTTGGTTGAGCATGATAAAATTATTTTATATTTTGTACATTGATTCTAAATTTAAAATATTGAAGTAATCAAAGATTACAAATGAACTAAGGAAAAAGTAATATTTTTTATTATAAAGATAATTAGAATTCTTATGTTGGTTTGCCAGTCCATTCTCAATCCACTTATATGGATCGGTGGGATTTGAATTCTTTTTTGTGTGGCTTTATTTAACTCTTCTTGAGTTATAAGTATATACAATATCTTTTTCACAGTCATTTGTTGACTGTCCCACCAGTATGTCAACAACCACATTCTCAAATGCTCTAACCAACTTGACGATGTCACTCCTCTGGTTGAAATTATCTATCTACATTATGATCATTCTAAATTAAGTCAGTCAGTATGTTCCTGAACTGATTCTCGAAATTGATTGCAATATTTTAATCATGCTTGAAAAGTTATTCATAGGATTTTCAAATGGTAAATTAAATTAGTAATCATTAAATAAAGGTATGGTTCTTGAATTAAATTAATAGATTCATATATTTAATTACCTTTCACTTATTGAAAATTTAGTGCTTGAGGAGTACTGACATGGGGTGCCAAGTTAGGGAAAAGCCAACATTTATATCTTTTATAGAATTTGAGATGATCTTGGAAACTCCCTCTCTAGGATTGAACTTATAATACAAGATTAAACAATAAGAGTTTAAATTCAAAAGTTAGTAGATAAATATATAATAATAATATGTATTAAGTATAATCAGATTGGAATTCCTCGAGCTTAATGATGAGCATATGTTACTATTTGTCAAGCCTGACTGTGGACCATTGCATCAATCTTTATGTAAAAATATATGTTTGAGTTTAGATAGTGACATTAGTTGAAGTTACTTTTCATAAAGCAAGTGTATCGAAATCATTGTGATTAGAGCTCGTGCGAATTGAACTATCTATTAATCTTAATCTTTCATTTCCAATGATGATGAATGATAGGGAATGTCAACATTTTTTGATATGGTTCGTCTCTTTTATTAGTTTTTTGTTGATTAAATAATTTTTACTCTTTCATCTCTTCTTTTTTTTCACCTAATTACCTATCTTAAATCAATCTTATGCCACACCTGTAATATTAATTTCAAGATGTGTATCTATGTATTGCTTATCTTTTGTTGATTGTATATCCCTTTTATTTTTGTACTGTTCTTTATCAAATTCATTGGATTTGTATGTTTACTTAGCCTTGTATATTGATGTGAGATAGAGTACTCTATGTATGATCCTAGTGTGAAAATTCTCATTCTTTTTTAATACACTGATATTCGTCTCCAGAAGGTAAAAAATAGGGGATTTTTTGTAAAATGATGAACTAATAATAGCTGAGTGATCACTTTTAAAATCAACTTCCTCATTATATGAGAAGGCAATAATCCAATATTTCTGTAGGTCAATTTTTTTGTTATATAGTGGATATGTTACTGCTATGAGGAAAAAGGACACGAAAATTTGTTCACCTTTTGTATCCATCTATAGGCCCTCGGAGCAGCTTCCTTCTCTAGACATTCATGAGCATAAGCAATAGTTGTGTGCTAACTACATTCGTTAGATTGGTAATATGTTCATGAACACTTCTAATAGTGTTACCAATCTTACAGATAAACTTAGCACAACCCCCATACTTATGTTCTGGAATGTCTTGAGGAGAAAGTTTCTCCAAAGGGTTACTACTTGATACAAAATATCAACACATTTTCATGTACTTCTTTTTCATCTCAAAATTGATTCTATCACAACTAAATTGGCCAATAAATATATTTGATTATTGTCTTTCAATATAAATGAGATGTAATTTTTCTATGTGATCCCTCAACTACTAGATATTATCTCATAATTAGTTACGGTCATTGGTAAAAAAAAAAAATCAACAAAAAAGATGACATTCTGAATCAATACCTATAGCGTAGTTAAGTAACTATTTGAGAAATTAATGTAGGAGAGAAAATTTCATTCTTTCACAGAAAATGTCTTTTATTGTTTTTCTAGATATGAATAGTAATGAGTGAAAAAGAGGTGAACTTATTCACTAGTACCATATAAAGAGTACTATATCTAGAATCTATACATGAGTCTAAGTAAACTTTCTAATCCAAAAAATATGAAAAAGGAGAACACACATTCAACAGGAGAAATATTCATTCAACCAGAGATTGTCAATACAATTCAACGAGAGATTGTCAATACATAAATACATATTTTGAAATCAATATTGTAGTTAACACTTAATATTAATTTAAGATGATTTTATTGAAGTGAACAGAAGGGTAAATGAAAAAAGTAAAAACTAAGTTAGTGTACACAAGATTAAAACATGAGACTAACCATATTAAAAAATGCTGGCAGTGCCTCCTATTCACTATCATTGGAAATGAAAAATTAAAATAGAAAATACCCAATTATCCTCCTGAACTATATGCAAAAAGGTTATGACACACCTCAACTAAAAGGGGGTCCTATTACCCCTGAACTAATTAAAAGTATAATTTTGACACTCTTAGTTCTTACGTGGTGTCTACATGGCACATACGTGGCACACACGTGTGCCTGCGTGGATACTTCAATATGTTGTGCCACATAAGCACCACATTGGCACTAAGATGTCAAAATTACACTTATAATTAGTTCAGGGGGTAATAGGGCCCTCTTTAAATTTAGGTGTGTCATAGACATTTTGGGTATAGTTTAGGTAGTTGGGTATTATCTCAAATTGAAATTAATAGATATTCCATTAAGCAGGAACTCTAATCCTGAAGATATTGATATAGTTGCCTCATGATAAACTCCTTCAACTAATGCGGCCATTGAAACTCAGACATATCTTCAAAGATATAAACGGATCTACATGTGTTTAATTTGTATGCACCTGTAAATTCAAAGTTAAATGATACAAATCTAATATATTAAATGCAATGATAATGATATGATTAACACACATTAATATATATGCTCCATTTAGTGATATAAATGTGAAAGTCTTTATGAACTAAATTGTAGACATCGTAATTTTTAAATTAGTGTTTTTTATCATCGTATCATTCAATCAACAAGCATTACTCAAGTGCCTGAACAAGCTCAATGAACCTTACAAATGAAAATTAACTTTAAGTAATGTTAGTGGTCTCCTAAACATATTTACTTAATTTGAAAAGGTAAGAAAGATGAATCCTCAAGAAAAATTTTATGTTTTTCAAAAGATCATTATAATACAATCAAACTCTTTTAAATTCATATTATGTCTAAGTAAAGTTCATCCGAAAAAAACTCAAAAGTTAATTAGAATTTTTTCGATAGCAAGTATTTTAATACACCCGAAGGATAAACCTCATTAAATAAACTCAAAGATTTGATCAAAACCACACTAAAACCATAAATAAAATAAAACTCAGAAAAGAAGTATAAGGAAAAATTATTATAAGATATAGCAATTAATTTCAAACCACTTTAGGATTTTAGAACTAAATTTACTTAAACTAAAAAGGTAAAATAACAATGTTTCATCAAAATTTTCAAATTAACATAAAAGTTGCTATAACACAATCAAGCTTTTTTAAATTCTTAACAGATCTAAGAAAAAGTCATTCATCAATAAATCAAAAGTCAAATTAAGATTTTCAGGGGACCAATAATTTTATACACACAAGAGATAAATTTCATTGACAATAAAATAATTTTTTTAACCAAAATCATGGTAAAATTATATGTAAAACAAAACCCACAAAGTAAGTATAGGAAAAAAGTAATATATCATATGACAATTAATTTCAAAATAACTTAAGATTTTCATAGAACATTCACTTAAATAGAAAATGTTAAAATAGAATTTTTGCATAAAAAGTTTAAAAAATCACATAAAAATTATTCTAACACAATAATGCTCTAATAAATTATATCTGGTCTAAGCAAAAGTCATTCATAAGAAAATCATGTTAAGATTTTTTGCAGCACTAAAGAATTTGATACACTCAAAAGATAAACCTCATAGAATAATAATCAAAGTTTTAACAAAAAATTGTTATAAAATTATAAATAAAATAAAACTAGAAAGGATGTACAAGAAAAAAGACATAACCTAAGACAATTAATTTCAAACTAATTTAGCATTTTATAAGAAAAAATACTTAAATTGAAAAGAACAAAATGGCAAAGCTGCATAAAAATTTTAATATTCACATCAAATTTGTTAAAACATGCAGGATCTGCTAAATTCATATCAGATCTAAGAATAATTTATTTTATAAAAAAGTAAAGTCAAGTTAACTATTTTTGCAGTGTAGATGATGTTGATACGCCAAAGAATAAACCTTATAGATAAACAGTTAATGTTTTAACAAGAACCATTGCAAAACAATAACTAGAACAAAGATCAAAAGAACAAAAAAATCAACCCAAACAAAAGAGAAATAAAAAAAATGACACCACATAAAATATTTCTTTCAAGAAGTCATAAAAAATTAAGTATTTAGTAAAGAAACCAACAACAAGAAAAACTAAATTAAATTGAAAAAACACTAACAAAAAAAAATTAATGAAGACAAAAAATCATACAATTTACTTGAACTATAATGCATCACCCTTCCATACAACACTAAAAAACATAGTAAACCAGAAAGAAATCTTAAATTAATTTGAAGCATTCTAATGAAATTCAAGATTGAAACAAAGAGATAACCCTAATCTCTATAAAGAGAAATGAAATTCTAGAGAGACATAAAGAGTGAGCTTAGATAGATGAAAGAGAAAGTATAAAGAAAAAATATAATGTGGAATTAAAAGACACAAAGAAGAGATTTATATAGAAAGAGTGAAGTGTTGAGGATTTAATGTTTATTTTATCTCTCTATTCTTTTGTAACATATTCTAATTACATGTATAGATCTCTTCACAAAATTTGCCTGAATTGGACCACAAAAATCATCATCCAATTAGGGCAGATCACATTATCAATGTTGTTGGGAGTGATTAACATCATTTTCTATCTTGTTGAAAAGACTAGTCAAACAAAAGTATAGAAAGTACCCATCATAATTTTATTTGTGACTGAGATGTGTAATACATGGAAAGATACTTTTATTTGAGAAATCAAGGAATAAAAAACATAGATACTTATGGGCACAGTAATAAAATGAAGAAAAAAATGAAATGAGTGTGCAAACAACCATATTCTTTTACTCGTTTTAAAAATATGCAGGTAAATGAGAGTCGATAAATTAGAAAACGAAAAATTACAAAACTATTTTCTAAAGAGAAAAGTAGAAAATAAAAGGATGACCCTCTTATTAAAATAAAAGAAGATAATAACAATAAATTGTTTAGAGTAAATAAAAATTAAATATTTGTGTAATTTATTATTTATCCTTTACAGTATTATAATAACAACATGTTCATTTCTTTTATTTGTTTACTTATTTCTTACATTCTTGATTTATATATTAGATAAAAAGAAAAGGGATTTAATGTGAAATCAGTATGGTTACTTATTTTGCTCGGGTTAATATGGAAAAACAAAAATAGGTCTCATATATAAGGTAGAAAAGTTTGAATTTTCTTTTACATAAATGTAGAGTTTTGTCTCAATCAAATTTATGGTTGTTGATATCTTTAACAATAAGACAATGTGAATTTATTTTATGTTAAAATAGTGAATCAAGTGTTTTCTTAAAAAAATATATAAAAAAGAAAGACAACAATCTTAAGATCACGCGACTTAACTTGTATCAAGTAGATAAGAACAAAATAAAATTTCTGACTTAAATCATTCTTTCTTTGTTCACATTTAAGTTTATTATTCTTTAAAAGAAAACTGAATCAGATCATAGCCTATAGATAGAAGAGAAATAAATAAATTTTATAATAGATATATTGATCTTACTTGTTTCCTTACTTTTTTCTAGTTTTTTCAATGGTAGTGAAGATTTTACAATGATATGAAATAAAAAAAATATATGAGAATTATGATATTTTGAATTTTTATAATGACAATTATAGCAATTTTTAAATTTTAGGGTATTTTAATTATTTATCCCTCTCCACAGTTGCATCATGGTATTTCTAATACGAAGGTGCAGGCGGCATGGTTCTTGTTAGACCCTTGGCTTGATGATTTAGGCTACTCGGGCATGGCTAGGGATTTACATGATTAAACTATTCATGTCCCAATGACTTCGGTTAGGATTAAGTTCACTTGAGGTCAGTCTGTCGATATAAATATATCGGTAGCATATGGCAAGAACTTGGTAGTTACGTGGATAAGAAATACAAGGTAAATGTGTACCTGAGGCATGTTACTGTACAGGCCGAGATAAGACAATGCTAGATATCCCATGAATGTGGTTGAGTTGCATAAATATGGTTGAGTCAAGTTCTTGGGCTATGTACTGAGATATAAAGACGACTAAGGGAAATAGGCACCAATAACAAGTTATGTGAAGTAAAACCTTCACAGAAGGTAGGCATATGGTAAAGATATAAGGTAAGAACCAAAATGGGTTTTTGGCACCTAAATTGAGGATCGTGAGCGTGTGCCTAGCATATGCATTGGCATTTGCGTAGTTTCCTTATCTCTTGGCCATTTTGGCTTACTTAGCAGCTTCAGATAAGCTTGATATTAGTATTTGAATTTAAATTTGGCCTAGTAGTTGGGGTTGTCAACTATGTTTAGGATAGTCACGTATCTATTATGTGACAACATTCCATTCCTAGGCCAAAGTTGACTGTGTTGGCTTATTTAATTAAGGACATTGAATGTACTTTCTATGCTGTAATGACCTCTTCCATTATTTACAAAAGATTCTATAATAAATGCATAAAAATCTCATTCATCATAAGTTTTAGAAAATCTTCTTTAGTATGGGAACGAATTAAATATGAATTAAGGTCTGATAATACCCTTGACACAAAGATAAGTTGGAAATGCCTATACCTATTTAGTTTTTGGAAATGTTTAAAAAAGGTCAACTTTAAACGAACACTTGATAATGCTCAACTTACACGTTAATTTAAGTACAAGGCGGTCATTGTCAATATATTTACCCAACTTTGGAGTCGGGGTTGAATCCAAGAGGAATAATGTGAGTGGAAATCAAATTATTTCAAAATAATAGATACAAGTTAAATACAAACCACTAGTCAAAAAATATAAAAATGAGGGAGATAAAAGTCTACACTAATGCTTATTTTTGGGGTTTTCTCGTATAAATTAGGGGCTATGAATAATTAAAGTTCTGAAACAATTAAGCACGGATCTTGAAATTATTTATTACCAATGGAAGTAACATGTGGATGTTAATAGTCAACTTCTTTGTAGTAGATCTAGTGTGGGTAGGTCTGGTTATAAATTTTGATGCTAGTCTTTCAAGAAAACACTAAAATTTCATCCATTGATTCTTTCACATACTATGGGTGTGTTCAACAATTTGTAACCAAACCCCTATCTAAGCATCCCTATTTCTAGGATGATACCCATGGTATATTCAACTTCACAACCACCCTTATGTCTAAGATAGTAATAGATTAGCAAACTACACACATTATGGTCAACCATTGCTTTCGTTTCCACATCCCTCTTTCAAGGGTTATGTGGATTCCTAAAGTTCACTTAAAACCCTTCTTCCGAAGATGGCTATGATCTTTCTAGAGCTTAGGATTTTTACCCACCAAACTCATGTGGGTATTTGGGCTTGCACCTACAAATTCCAACCAGGTTAGCATAGCAATGATAAAACCTATCAATATAAAATACCAAATAAAAGCTAGCAATAACAAACCACCACACTTTAATCCCTATTCACACATAACTCCAAGAGGGAGATCTAGCTACACATAAGATAAATAAGAAAATATATACCGATAATCTCCATTGAAATGATTTATTGAAGCTTAAGTAAATGATGCTTTGAGCTTTGGACTCCCACAAATCTCAAATGGAAGTGAGCTAATCCTCCACTAAGAGGCTACTCCAATGTATTCTTCACCCAAAATTTATACAATATTGTCTTCTCCAAGAATAGAGGCTATGAACTCAAGAAACAAAACCTAACTATATAGGAAAGATGGAATTATGAATATGAATGAATGAGATACTTATTGTTTGAGTACTCTTTTGTCAAATTTGGTTTCGGCAATGTGCATTTGCAATTCTACCCTTGGGCTGAAATTCTTTGCTATGCCGCGATCGCACATATTTGGCCACGACCGCAATTAACTCACACGACCACGGTTAATTGAACTTTTTGACTTATCCGTGATTGTGGTCCTCAGACCACGACCGCGATAACTGAGGCTAGTTTTACACCAGGTCTTCAATTGCACTTTCTTTCCTTCTTTTGATCATTTTAAGCTCCAATGCACATATTTCTATCTCATAAACTATGTGCCTATAAAATATGGATATTAGCACATTTGATCACAATTACGTCTCATTTATTCATCCAAAACATAATAATGTGCATGAATGTTGAGTGCGAATGAGTGGTAAAATCACCAATCATTAACACCCCCAACTTAAAACCTTGTTTGTACTCAAGCAACACTACCTCATATCATAAGACAACTATTATCTATGCCCAACTTTATGCCTCAAAGATCACAATGACTTCAACCTTCGTCACTACCATACGTTGCTCATTGCATATGGGCTTAGCTATTTTCCATTGCACCCCACATTAAATGATGCAGTACCCAAGGATACATAGGACTTTAAAGAGCAACCAAGCAACAAAAAATCAATACACTAGAAATGACTCTCTTTTGACAACAACTAAGCTATACTCTATTTGCCTCATTTCTTGGGAGGTGACAAAATCTCCAACCTCAATATTCTTCACATTCCAACCTCACAGGAAAGAAAATTCCACACACCAGGCTACCAAATATGCAACAAAATATTTTAAGTGCAAAAAGTCTCTTCCTCACAAAAGAAATCTCTATGCAATAAGTGTCATACCATAGGCTTTCCCCTATATTCAATCCCCACTACAAAGAAAGTAAATGGTTGGATATATCAAAGGACATTCTAATATTGTAATATAAGTTCGGTTTAGGGTAGGATATCATTTGGGAAAAATATGGGTACACCCTTCCTTGAACATCTACATCACGCTTTTCAATCCTTTTTTTTTACTATGGGCCACTCTTCTATGTTTTCTCTCATTTTTCATGCCTAACTTTTGCCTTTTTTTTCACCTATTTTTTTCCATTTCTTTTTATTGCACTTTAGTGCAATTAATTCCTCTGTTGGATCCTCCCTTTTTCTAGTCATTTTATTTCAAATCTAAGGCATAATATGCATTTTATTTATAACTTTGTGGCCCCAAACTTACTTCTCTCAAACTTTACCACCCCTAACAAAGGATTTTATCCTCAAGTTTTATTTTTAAGTTCAATGAGGGCATAGTTCAAAAGAGGGATAAAAAAATGGTTCACGATTTATAATGAGTTTGTCAAAGAAAGGTCCAAAGGCATAAACTGGATGACTAGGGATTATATTCATGCATAGGTAGGCTTTTTAGGCTAGAGTGGGTTTCCAGTGCCAAAAGATGGCCTAAGATCATTTCTTCAACCAAATACAATCAACATTACCTTTGAAAGACTAACAGCGCAAGTTCTAGATAACACAAGTATACAAGAGATGAATGTAAATAGCTCATCACTCATGGCATGCAAAATTAGCCAAGGGAGCTCAAATGTCCCTCCCGCTAGAGACATATTTGGAGTATTTATTTCTATTCACAAGTTAAAATCTTACGGAGCAACAAAAAGAGAAAAAGTTTTGTTATAAAATTGCTCATGTCCATGCCCTTGAATTTTTCAAAATTTTTGACGGAGGGGTTGTTTGTTTTGCATTCGTACCACTTAAATTTGCTAAATCATGGCAACAACCAAATCCTTAGCCTCAAATTTTGGCTCAAAATGGGTAAACCAACCATACAGCTACTCGGACTTCACCAATGGTGTATAATGTGATCCCAAATTTATAATTCCACTGGTACTCAGACTTCCCCTGCATCGATGACTTAAAACTCTATCACGATGGGCTTTCCTTAAGAATGTCGTCACTCAATACATGATAGGGAGAGGATCATCCAGCATAATTATAAAAAGAGAGAGAAAACTATAAATGAAAACATTCAATTTCACACAATTTCCATGCTTCATGCAAACTAAGTTGAAATATTGCAAGCCAATATGTACTCATACAAGGGTAGAGCCAAACACCCCCAATAAAAAAAATTATAGTGACCTCACAACATAACATAAAAGCATAAGAATGGTTAATGGGCTCCCCAAAACCATATTGATAACCAGATGGAAGGCTGGACACAGAGGTGCGATCGCGACCTAGTTGGTGCAAGCGTGGTACAGCGATCGCGGCCCTTAGCCTTCGATTGTGGTAAATGAGGCTATCTGGTCCTCTGTTTTGCCCTATTTTTGGCTTCAAACCTGTCCAAAGCACCTGCAAAGCATTATATTTATGTGAATTATTCTTAAAACACACATATGGAAATCTTAAAATGTAGGGTTTCCTCCCCTCAAGAGCTTGATTTAACATCGCGGCACAACTCCTCTTTAACCATAATTTATGTCTCCACTTAAAGGATTTGAATTTCCTACCTAATTTTCGATCAATCCATCTTTGAGGTACATTGGTAAATGCAAGAGAATGAAAAAATATGTTCTTTTCAGAACCCGTATTGAGGCATTGGCCGCAAGGGGCATCCCGAACAGTAAAGGCTCAGGAGCCTTTCTCTAACTGGGAATCACAAACACAATTCATATGCTGAAAGAGAATGCGAAAATCATAACAAAACAAAAATATGCCCATTCATTTACTTCAACTAAACGGTACAAATATAAGTTTGTAAATGTTCAAAATATATGACACCAGACTGTGAAATCGCTAATAATATGAGAACAACTTTTATCTTAAAACTAGGAAAAGGCCCCCAGTCAGAACAAAACAAAAATCAAATGAAAAATCACAGAAGATAAGGTCTTATGAAAGAAAGAAGGATTACCAACTCTAACAGTTTGACAACACTCTATTGCTTAGCGGGACCTCGGAACTGAGCCTCGGATCCTAAAATATAGGGTTTCTATACAAAATGTACTAGTACGTAAGAGAATCCAAAGACAAAATAAATTTTTATACAACATAGGTGAGAGCACTTCATAATCATAGCTCAACTCTTTGTCTTACTTCTGAGCTAGGTGGTACACCATACAAGTCTAAATCCAATAGGTTATATGGAATCTTCCCTTTACTCAATGGCCAAGCCCCCAACCCGAATTTGTCGCAAGGGTTGAATTTTCTAATTTTGATACGCCAAAACGGACATGGAAAACATATAATCCCTAATTGGGACATAGAAAAACCTGTATCAGCAAAACACGATTTCGGACAATGAGTTATCTGAACTCGTTCCTTCTTCTAGTAACCATCTAACTCTCTTTAAGCCTATTTTTAACCCTTTCTAAATATGCATCTTTTGTATACTCAAAATCTAAATATCTGAATGAAAATTTACATTCTGTTCTGTTCTATATTTATCATGGAATTATTTATTTGGGTATCTTCATACCAAGACTTTTAAGTCATATGCCTAAGCCATATATCATTCCGCTTTAAATTTTTCAATCAACTCAATCATTTGACCACCGAAAATATTTAAACAATGAAAGAGAGTTCTTATTTCAAAACATGTGTAAACCTTTCTAAAGCTTTTCTCTTTTCAATATTTCAACACATGCTGGTCAATTTTCTTTATAACAATCCTTGTACTTGTTTCAATTATCACATGGAACATTTTAAACAAGTAAACACTCTCTCTTCAATTCACAATCAATATCAAGTCCATAACGATAGTAAAATATTCATCTCATGCGTCAAAACATTCAATTTAACAATCCATAACATATGAAATCGACAGGTATCATAACAAGAGAGGGGTTTTGCCATTTACGCTCTCAATTCAAGTTTACGAAACTGAAAATACTTGCATAAGTATGTGAGCATTGTTTTGATTCCATAATAAGGCCTCCAGACCAAAACACAATGTCATATAGATGGTTTCATAAAGCATAATTCTTTAAAGTGTTTTCAAATCCCTTTGCAAACACATGGTTTCATAACCTTAAATCTTACTAAAAATGATTTCACTTTGCCAATGAAGCATAGGATAGCCTACATACGAAGAATAGAACTCAACTCTTGGTTTGTTTCTTGGAAATCTTGACATAAGAGCTTGAACCTTAATCTTTGGGGGGGGGGGGAGGGGGAGTAAGGGCTTAGTTTTGAGGGAATTTGAGTAACTTTGGCATAATATTCCTTAACCACAACTTAATTTCGTATTATGACTGAGATAAAACAAGGGAAAAAGATTGAAATACCCTTTTGGACCCAGAAAAGTCATTAAGACATGCTGGTCACCCGATGCGTTAAGCAACGCACTACATCAGTCCCTACCAACACGATTCCTAGCATGAAGTGTCGATAATTCATTGGTTCACTATTTTGATCACCCAACATACCTCAAACATCGCCCAAAATATCCAAAACTCACCCGAGATATCCCCCTTAAACCACTGAACATGAACAACTTTAAAATATACATCTCAGGATCGGGAAGTTAATTTAAAAAATATTAATGTTAAAGGCTCAAAATATGACTAGGTCTTCTAGCACCTAGGGATATTTTAGGTTTTCAGCTCTTTACGCATGATTCTAATAGTGTTATTAAGTTGAGAATGCTATAGGGTGTTATATTATCTCCCTTGGGATCATTTGTCCCTGAATGATGGCTTGGAATACAGACAAACATGATTTCAAGAACCCTAAGGAAAAGATAAAGAGTGTGGAGTATGATTTGTACCTTTTATATCATCATCCACGGTCTCAGAGAGGTTTAGGTATCTGGTATACATGTCATCTTCTAACTCCCATTTAACTTCCTTAGCTTTCTGATTCTTCCACAATACCTTAACAAAAAATATCTCCGTACTTCTCAACTTTTCAATTTGGCGATCAAAAATAGCAATAGGCTCTTCTTCATATAACAAGGAGTCTCTTATACTGATCTCCTCTACAGGCAATAATTGTGAATGATCTCCAATGCATTTTTTCAATATGGATACGTGGGATACTGGATGTACAAAGCCAGACTCACGAGCAATTCTAATTCATAAGAAACCTTACCAATTCTTCTCACATTCTAATACGATCCAATATAATAAGGACTAAGTTTCCCCTTCTCCCCGAATCACACGACACCCTTCATAGGAGATACCTTTAAGAGTTCCCAATTATCAACCTCAAATTCTAAATCTCTCCTTCTAACATTGGCATAAAACTTCTGGCGACTCTAAGTGGTCTTAAGTCACTCCCTAAAGATCTTCACCTTCTTCATCACCTGATGAACAAGGTCAGGCCTAAACAATTGGGTTTTACCCACTTTATACCATCTGATTGGTGTCCTGCATCTTCTCCCATAAAACACCTTAAAAGAAGCTATCTGAATACTAGAATGGTAGCTATTGTTGTAGGCTAATTCTATTAATGACAAATAATTCACTCAACTCCCCTTAAACTTAATTACACAGGCCCTCAACATATCCTCCAAGGTCTAAATGGTGCGTTATATTTGACCATCAATCTAGGGTGGAAATCAGTACTAAGGTTTACTTAGGTACTAAACCCCTCTGAAAAGACCTCCAACACTAAGAAGAAAACTGTGTACCTTGATCCAATATAATGGACATGAGCGCCCCCATGCAACCAGGTTATTTCCTAAATGTACAACTTAGCAGAGTCATCTTCCAAATAATTTATCCGCTCTAGAAGAAAATGCATTGATTTCATTATCCTGTCTACAATCACCCAAATGGAATTATATTAGTTTTGGGGACTCGAAAGTTTTGTAATGAAATCCATGTTGATCATCTCCCACTTCCACATAGGCAATGCTATCTCTTAGGAAGTCCCACTTTCTCTCAAATGTTCAATCGTAACTTTTTGGCAATTCAAACACTTAGCCATAAAGTTAGCAGCATTACTTTTCATATTGTTCCTCCAGTAGACAACTTTAAGGTCATGACATATTTTAGTAGAGCCGGGGTGAACAACATACTTAGAAGTATGAGCTTCATCAAGAATTCTTTCTTAAAACCTATCTATATTTTGAACACACAACCAACCTTGATACCTCAGAATCCCATCACCACCAATTTCGAACACTAGTACCTTCTGTTGACCCATATCTTCCTTAATCAGCATTACAACTGACTTTCTTTTCCTTAACCTCTGCACATAAGGATGATTTAGGCAACTCTTGAACGAATACTCCTCCATCTTAGGAATCAGGAGTCAGACTCCCAAATTTTTAAGATGATGAATATCCTTCACCATATCCCTCTTTGCTGCCCATTAATAATTTGCTAAGGGTATCATCCACCACATTGGCCTTTTACGGATGATAATGCAGGCTCATATCATAATCCTTCAACAATTACAACCACCGCCTCTGCCTGAGGTTTAGTACTTTCTACGTGAAGACATACTGTAAACATTTGTAGTTAGTAAAAATATCAACAATCACCCCATAGAGATAACGCCGCCAGATTTTAAGTGCAAACACCACAACCGCTAACTCTAAGTCATGGGTGAGCTAATTCTTTTTGTACACCTTTAACTTCCTAGATGCATGAGCCACCACCTTATAATGATGCATAAACACACACCCAAGTCCCACTCGGGATGCATCATAGTATATAATAAACCTCTCTGTACCCTCGAGAAGGGTCAAAATTAGCGTGGTAGTCAATTTGTCTATAAGTTTCTCAAAAATATTCTCAATAGAGTCAGACCACAATAATTTCGCTTTCTTATAAGCTAATTTAGTAAGTGGGACAGCTATGGAAATAAATATCTCTACAAACCTTGTGTAATACCCCGCCAAACCCAAGAAGCTTTGGATATCAATTAGAGTCATGGGTCTGGGCTATTTTCTCATTTCCTTAACCTTTTAGGGGTCAACCTTGATCCCCTTATTTGAAATAATGTGCCTCAGGAAAGCAATAGCACTAAGCCAAAATTCACACTTATAAAACTTTAGATAAAACTCATGATCTTTGAGGGTCTGAAGGACGATTTAGAGATGGTTAGCATGATCCTCCTTATTCTTAGAATAAACTAAGATTTCATCAATAAAGACTATAACGAATAGATCTAGAAAATATCGGAACACCCTATTCATTATGTCTATAAAGACTGCGGGGGCATTACTCAGTCTGAATGATATGACTAAGAATTCATAATGGCCATATTGAGTTCGAAAAGCTATTTTGGGAATATTAGTCTTCTTAACCTTCAGCTGATGGTACCCCTAACAAAGGTCTATTTTAGAGAAACATTTGGCACCCTATAGTTGGTAAAAAAGATCATTAATTTTGGGGAGAGGGTACTTATTTTTAACTGTGACCTTATTTAGCTTACGGTAATCTATACATATGCGGAGTGAACCATCGTTTTTACTCATGAAGAGCACTGGAGCACCCCAGGTAGGGACACTAGGACAAATAAAACCTTTGTCATAAAGGTCTTTTAACTATTCTTTCAACTTTTTCAATTATGTAGGAGCCATTCTGTATGGCAGAATAGAAATAGGACGAGTGCCCAATAACATATCAATGCCAAAATCTATCTCCCTATCTCATGATACCCCAAGAAGGTCATCCAGAAAATTTTTTTAGAATTCATTAACTATAAGGACAGATCGGAGGGAACGATTTTCAGTAATAAAATCTTTAACCCAAACAAGATGGTACAGACAACCTTTGGATATAAACATATGGGCTCTAAGATAAGATATGAATTTCCCCCTTGGTGCTAGAGAATACTCCTACCATTCTATCACTGGCTCCTTTGGAAAAAATAAGGTGATTTTTTTAGTTCTACAATCTAGTATAGCATAGCACGATGGAGCCAATCAATTCCTAATATCGCATCAAAATTAATTAAATCCAGTTCTACAAGATCAGCCACAGTATCATGATGAAAAATAGATACGACATTATTTTTGTAAACCCTTCTAGCCATAATGGAGTCACAAACCTGAGTGGAAACAGAAAAGTGTTCATTGGGTTCAAACCCAAACTTAATGGCCACATAGAGGTTCACATAAGACACGGTAGACCCTGGATCAAGTAACACATTTACATCATGGTAGAAAATATGTAACATAACTGCAACAACGTCGAATGAAGTTTCTGCATCTTGGTAGTTAGACAAGGCATATAACCTATTGCGACCACTTCCAGTAGCTGAAGTAGTACCCTTGGGTGGTGGCGGGGCTATGGATTCATTTGAGATCTAGCACAACTAAGGTTTCCTCTTACAGATAGACAAACTCTCTAAAAATGGTCTGACTAACCACAAGTATAACACACCAACCTACCAAACTGACATATCCCTGGGTGATTCTTCCTACAACTTCCACAGCGAGGGTGTGACCTAAAGAGCTGAGTGACACTCTCCTGGAACTGTGTACCCTAAGCTCTAGACTTATCTCCTAACTGGAACCACTGCTCATTCGAAGGCCTGGGCATAGGTACACTTGCTGAAAATAGAGCATTGCTCTAGAATTTCTTCTTACACCACTTATTTCCCCAATTTCTACCCTGATGCTTACTGACATTCTGATCTATAGACCAAGCTCTTTTAGCTTTCCTTTCTTTCTTTCTTACCTCATCCAACCTCTTTTTCTCTTCTTCTACCTGCTGCATATGCACTGATAACCTAGAGAAATCCATGTCCCTATTCAGCATTGCTTTCTTTCATTCCAAAACTAAATCATTCGAGAGACTAGATGTAAACTTCATCAAGTGAGCCCTCATGTTGCCTACTAACTCAAGATCATAACGAAAGATCTGAGTGAACTTCAATGCATAATACATAACACTCATCATGCCTTATTTCAAATTCATAAATTCTTCGGCCTTTGTCTCTCTCAGTTCTTGGGGAAAGAAATAGTCTAGGAAAGTATCCAAAAACTCACCCTAAATAGATAGTTCAGAATCGCCACCCTTCAATTCGTCCCACTCATTATAACACTAGTTAGCATTAGTAACTTTAAAGATTTTCTCTATTTCATCAATGAACTCTTGGGGGTCCTCTTAAACCTTTGTGCCGGCAATGGTGGGTGGGTTTAGCTTCATGAATTGGCCAAGTCGAGTAAGTTTAGATAAACCTAATGCAGAACGCACATCTTCAGAAGGACGGGTCTGAGTGACCACCAGATAAGCAATCATATCAGAACTGGAGGAGCTGCTGGAGTAGAAACAAACTCTGTGCTATGAGCTCGATTATGGGTCTACATCTCATGGGTACCGAGGACATACTCAGCTAGGACGTTCTATTCGTTGGATATATAGGGAGGCATGGTAACTTTTCTGAAGTATAAGAAGTCATTGATTATAGGACATTCAGACATTGTTGCATGAACCAGATCATGAAAAGAAAAGGGACATTCCTAAATGCCTTGTAGCCTTCTATTTCTAAGTATGGTGCGCTACACATCTATAGTCAGGACTCTACCCAATGAAATCTCATAGACACCCTAGTACTATGAATCATGCTCTGATACCAAGTTTTTCATGACCCAGATCATGGCCCAGGCCATGATGGGATCCCAAACCATGATGGATTGGGAGCATTTCTCTAACTAGCAATGACATACACATTTCATATATTGAATGGAAATGCAAAAATCATGACAGAATAGAGACATGGTCATTCTTTTACTACATCTAAATAATACATATTTAAGTTCGTAAATGTTCAAAACACATGACACCTGTAACATCCCATATTTTTATGTGTACTTGTTCCATTTATATGGAACTTGATATATCTTTGTGGTGTAGATGGAATTCTAAATACTTCCCATGTGGTTTAATGTGACCAAGTATATACAAATTTTATGTTAGATTAAAGAGTTAAGAACTAAAAATTGATTATTTTGTTAAGGTGCTTTCTTGACTTACTTAAGCTAGTAGGTGAATCACTTACTTGAGCTATTTGGACCAAGTTAATGGGATCAAGACCATGTATCAGATTAGGCCTTATATTAATGTACTCATTTGATCCCCAATTAAGTAAAAGATAAAGAAAATGGAGAAAAGAGGCCCAATACTCAAATCTACCAAATAACAAGTTAAAGAGAAGAAAAGGAGGTGAAATTAGTAGCCAAGGCCCAATAGATTTTGATCCACAGCGGCCAAATATATTGAGAAAGTGTATACATCAATTACTTGACAAAATATATACCAAAAGTAGTCAATAAATTCGTCTAAGAGCAGCTCCTATTTATGGATTCAAATCAGCAATTTTTCTCATGTTAACTTAGACAAAATTTCCAGCTTTCTAGGTTTTTCTCTCCTGGCTATGAAACAACCATATAATTCCTCAAGGATTCTTGGGATTTGCCTTCCTTCCAATTTAATGGTAAGTGAACAATTCATGAGCTTGTACCATGGAAACGGTGTGTTTTTTTATGATTAATTTCCGGACAGCCCTCTCTATAAGTTTGGGCAGTCCATTGTTCTTAGTTATTAAGGGATTTCTGTTTTCTCTTTTGATGTATGTGTGAAGGGATTAACCTATTGAGTAAATACACATTAAGTCACTAAAATATCAAGGAAATCAAGTTATGGTTGCGGTCCACTTTTTTTCCTTTTCCATATACATTTGTTGATATAGGATTGCACGTATTGGGTTGCTATTAAAGGACGATTGGGTGTTGTTGGGTACTGTTTTGTATGTTTGTGTTGTGGGCTGCCCGGTTTCTATTGGAAAAAGGTGTGATTAGTTTTTATTGAGCTATAGAAGATTGATGTGGTGATATGCCACTGAATTTATGATTGTGTATTTCTATTGCTCATTTCATTTTGTGTGTGTTGATTGGAAGGTGAAATGAAGCTGTGGATATGTCGGGGGATATTATATGAATATATATTGTATGTGGCTGTAATTAGAGTATAAGAGGGTTAAAGTGAAACCCTTTGTTGATAAATTAAGGGCTTACTTCCCGGCCACTAGTTTGGTGAAGTTAAATAGCCAAAATGTGACGTTTGGTTGCTAATATTAGTTTTCCATATATTTCATTGTAGATAAGTAATCTAAAATTGCGGGAAGTCAAGTAGGGATGGTATTGGAGTTTTACAACCAGGTATGTAAGGCATACTCTATTTTGCTCTCTTGGCATGAAAATGGATACTTGTTCCATCGAGTAAGCTTCCAAGGTCATCCAATAATACGTGCTACGTAATAGCACCTATGATATCCCATGTTACTAATGAACTTATTCCCACTCTCTAATGTGTTAAACCACCTCTATACATGCTTGTTACCTATCCTACATGTCTATTTTCACTAGTAAATTTTAGAATTTCTTCGGTTACTCAAATAAGACTCGTGTGTTATTTTTAGCTCCTAAACACTTCATTAGTGTGCCAACAACTCCTTACTTCATTGTTATTGCATTTATTGCCTATTTACATGTCTCTTATTGATAGATCATTGTTTAAAGGTACCATAAGTTTATGACCACCGAAGTAACAATCTCAAAAGGCTAATTAAACTAAGTAACGAAAATCTGTAAAATGGGTGGCAGCTCAGGGGCATAAGCCTAGCATGGGCCGATCCCGATACTTTGTATCATATGGATTAGAAAGAGAATGAAGTAATAAGGTAAAGAAAGAAATGGAATGTACCCTGTTCCACAAGTAAATGTAAAGCTGGTCTACTAGCACTACTCTTACACTTGTTCCATATTTTTATTGAGCCTTTCTGTCATGTATTGTTACTTTTCCGCCTTGCATACTCAGTATATTTTTTTTCGTACTGAATCCCCTTATAGGGAGACTTATATTTCATGCTGCCGGCACAGGTGCTTCAAAAAACACGCCTCCTCAGTAGGAGCCCAGGATATCCATCTGCTATTGGTGAGCTCCAGTTTGCTTTGGGGCTTTTCGAGTTGGTTCCATATATTTTTGGTATTGTATAAAAGTTAATAGTATGGCGGGGGTTTGTCCCGACCTTAGCTAAATTTTGTGTTTTATCTAGAGGCTTTGTAGACCAATGTAAAGTTAAGCATGATAGTGTGTTATCTTGTAGATGTTATGGCCCCAACAGCCAAGTCTATTATGTATATAGTTTTAGGGCTTTTCGTTTATATATATTTTTTTCATTATGGCATTATATCCATATATGGAAAAACCTTTGCCTATTATAGTTTCATGGATGTGAATTCCAAGGTTATAGGTTGGTTCTCTTGGGCCTTCATGGCTACGAGTGCCTATCCGCCCCAATAGGATTTGAGGCGTGACAAAAGTGGTATTAGAGCGAGTCATCCTTGGGGGTGTACTAAGTCGTGTCTACGTGGAGTCTTATTTCTGGGTGTGTTGTGCACCACATCTATAAACATGAGGCTATAGGGAATTTAGGGATTGTCTCTTTTCCTCATATCTTAGATAGTGCAATAGAGCCCATATTGTAGATAAAGTCATATTTAACCATTGAATCTTTTTGTTTCTCTTATTATAGTAAGGATGTCGGTTACGAGGAGTATGAGTATAGGAAAGAGAATAGATGTGGCTGTTGGACAAGGAACTAGCAAGACACCACCTATACAAGCTAATCAAAGTGATGCTCAAGCTGAGTAGGTATCAGAAACTTCTTCTACTCCAGAAGAGCTAAGAAGGAGAAGAACTACATCCTTAGAGCCACCTATTAATGCTACTGATCAAGATCACAAAAATGCAGTGCAACTTTTGGCTCATATAGTTTCTGGAAAAGCTTAAGGGCAAGCCATACCTACTAAAGGTTCTAGTGGTGCAGATAGGGCAGCTAGCCTTCGAACGCAAGACTTTCTTAAGTTGGATCCTCCCACCTTCACTGAATCAGATATTAATAAAGAACCACAGGAATTCATTGATCAAATCCAAAGGGCTCTAGATCTTAGGCATATATCAGGTAAAGAGATAATTGAGTTAGCAGCATATAGATTCAAAGGGGAGGCTATATTTTGGTATGAAGACTGGAAACGATCTAGACGTATCGATGCACCCTCAGCTACTTAGAAAGAGTTCAAAGAGGCATTTCTTGATCATTACCTTCCATTCGAGATTCGAAAGGTCCATACAGATCAGTTCTTGAATCTTCGCTAGGGCAATATAAGCATGAAGGATTATAGCCTCCGATATAACTCTTTGTCTAGGTATGCTCCTAATATTGTAGCTACTATGGATGATAGAGTTCATCAATATGTGGATAGTTTGGATCCATATTTGGTTATAGATTGTACTATTACTGTTTGAACAAAGATATAGACATAGTAAGGATACAATCTTTTGCAAAAAAATGGAAGGATCAGAGGCAAAGGAGTAGAACACAAGAATTGAAAAGAGGATATTCTAAGAGGGCAAGAACTATGGGGCAGTTTATGGCATCCCAAGGAGATTTTAGGACTCGATTTTCTAATAGACCACCTAGGCCATTATCTTCTTATTCTGCAGCTAGTGCTCCACCACAATTTCAAGGGTCTAAAGGTAATAAATTTAGGCAAAGAAGTGAGAGTCAGAGTTCACAAACAGTGGGGTATCAAGGGCAAGGAAGTATGAGCCAATTAAGACCTCCTCGATAGCTATACAAATAATATGAAAAGATTCATTTAGGTGCATGTTGGTTCAGGACAAATGCTTTTTTTTGGTGTGGTATGTCGGGGCATATGATGAGAGAATGCCCACAAAGAGGCATAGGTGGTATGGCATGACCTACTAGATCAGTCGTTGCATCATCATCATCGGTACCTTATTCAGGTAGGGGTGCACAACCTATGGTTTGTGTTAGGGGTGATAAAGGAGAAACTAGTTCTAGTGGAGTTTAGAATCATACGTATGCTCTAGCAGATCGACAAAATTTAGAGGCTTCTCCAGATGTGGTTACATGTACATTATCTGTCTTTTCACTTGACGTATATGCATTAATTGATCCCAATTATACCTTATCATATGTCACTCCATTGGTTGCTGGAAAGTTCAAAAGAACACCAAAATTGCTAGCTAAGCCATTGGAAGTGTCTACGCCTATTGGGGAATCCATTATAGCTAGAAGGATTTATCGAAATTGTATTATAAGTATTTGTGGTCACGATACGATAGCTGATCTTTTTGAGCTGAAAATGGTAGATTTTGATGTTATAATGGGTATGGACTGGTTGGCGTCTTGTTATGCCACAGTAGATTGCCGAACTTAAAGGGTGTATTTACATTTTCTAAAGGAGGCAGTCCTTGAATGGAGAGGTAATATTGGTGCGCCAAGAGGTAAATTTATTTCTTATTTTAAGGAAAAAAGAATGATTTCCAAAGGTTACATATATCATCTAGTTAGAGAGATGGATATAGATGAGGAGCCACCAACTCTTCAAACTATTCCGGTGGTAAATGAATTTCCTGATGTATTTTCTGAAGACCTTCGAGGTTTGCCTCCTAAACGAGAAATGGAGTTTGGTATTGATATGATTCTAGGCACCCAACCAATCTTAGTTCCTCCTATAGAATGGGCCCAGAAGAATTACGAGAATTGAAAGAGCAATTGAAAGACTTGCTAGAGAAAGGATTCATAAGGCCTAGTATGTCCCCTTGGGGCACACCAGTCTTATTTATGTGTAAGAAAAACGGTTCATTGAGAATGTGTATTGACTACCGACAACTGAATAAGGTGACTATTAAAAATAAATATCCCCTCCCAAGAATTGATGATTTATTTGATCAGTTACAAGGCGCCAAGTATTTCTCAAAGATTGATTTGAGGTAAGGTTACCACCAAGTGAGGGTCAAAAAGAAGGATATATCCAAGACAGCTTTTCGAATATGGTACGGTTATTATGAGTTCCTAGTCATGTCATTTGGGCTACCAAATGCACCCGCAACTTTTATGGATTTGATGAATAGAGTGTTTAAGCGATTCTTAGATGTGTTCATGATAGTTTTTGTAGATGATATTCTAGTTTATTCTAGATCAGAAGAGGACTATGCCAATCATTTACGATAGGTATTGCAGATTCTTCATGATCGTAAGCTATATGTAAAGTTCTCTAAATGTGAGTTTTGGTTAAAATTGGTGGCATTCTTGAGTTATATTATATCTAGTGATGGAATAAAGGTTGATACTCAAAAGATATAAGCTGTGAGGAGTTGGCCAAGGCCCACAACGCCTACAGAGATTCGTAGTTTTCTTGGGTTGGTAGGTTATTATAGAAGGTTTGTTGAAGGTTTTTCTTCATTCTGCACCTTTAACCAAGATAACACACAAAACATACAAGTTTCAATGGAATGATGCCTGTGAAAGGAGTTTCCAAGATTTGAAGAATAAGTTGACTTCTACACCCGTATTGGTACTTTCAGAAGGCACAGAAGGGTATGCAGTATATTGTGATGCAGTATATTAACCTTAGGCTTGAACTTGTTTCGGTTGGACAATTATGCTAACATTCGAGGACGAATGTTCTAAAGGGGGCAAAGATGTAACACCCCATATTTTTGGGTGTACTTGTTCTATTTATATGGAACTTGATATATCTTTGTGGTGTAGATGAAATTATAAATACTTCCCATGTGGTTTAATGTGACCAAGTATATATAAATTTTAAGTTAGATTAAAGAGTTAAGAACTAAAAATTGATTATTTTGTTAAGGTGCTTTCTTGACTTACTTAAGCTAGTAGGTGGATCACTTACTTGAGCTATTTGGACCAAGTTAATGGAATCAAGACCATGTATCAGATTAGGCCTTATATTAATGTACTCTTTTGAGCCCAAATTAAGTAAAAGAGAAAGAAAATGGAGAAAAGAGACCCAATACTCAAATCTGCCAAATACCAAGTTAAAGAGAAGAAAAGGAGGAAAAATTGGTAGCTAAGGCCCAATAGTTTTTGATCCAAAAAGGCCCAATACATTGGGAAAGTGTATACATCAATTAATTGAAAAAATATGTCCCAAAAGTAGTCAATAAATTCGTCCAAGAGCAGCTCCTATTTATGGATTGAAGTCAACAATTTTTCTCAGTTTAACTTAGACAAAATTTCCAGCTTTCTAGGTTTTTCTCTCTTGGCTATGAAACAACCCTACAATTCCACAAGGGTTATTGGGATTAACCTTCCTTCCAAGATGAAGGTAAGTGAACAATTCATGAGCTTGTACCATGGAAACTATGTGTTCTTTAAGATTAATTTCTGGACAGCCCCCTCTATAAGTTTGGGAAGTCCATTGTTCTTAGTTATTAAGAGATTTCTGTTTTCTCTTTTGATGTATGTGTGAAGGTATTAATCTATTAAGGAAATACACATTAAGACACTAAAATACCAAGGAAATCAAGTTATGGTTGCTGTCCACTTTTGTCCTTTTTCCATATGCATGTGTTGATAGAGGATTGCACATATTGGGTTGGTATTAAAGGACGATTGGGTGTTGTTGCGGACTGTTTTGTGTGTTTGTATTGTGGGCTTCCCGGTTGCTATTGGGAAAAGGTATGATTAGTTTGTATTGAGAAATAGAAGATGGATGTGGTGATACACCACTGAATTTATGATTGTGTATGTCTATTACTCATTTCTTTTTGTGTGTGTTGATTAGAAGGTGAAATGAAACCGAGGGTGTGTCGGGGGATATTATATGAATATATTTGGTATGTGGCTGTAATTGGAGTATAAGAGTGTTAAAGTGACACCCTTTATTTATAAATTAAGGGCTTACTTCCCGGCCACTAGTTTGGTGAAGTTAAATAGCCAAAATGTGACATTTGGTTGCTAATATTAGTTTTCCATATATTTCATTGTAGATAAGTTATCTAAAAGTGAGGAAAGTAGATTTGGGATGGTATTGGAGTTTTACAACCAAGTATGTAAGGCATACTCTATTTTTCACTCTCTGCGTGAAAACGGATACTTGTTCCATCGAGTAAGCTTTCAAGGTCATCCAAAAACACGTGCTACATAATAGCACCTATGATATCCCATGTTACTAATCAACTTATTCCCACTCTCTAATGTGTTAAACCACCTCGATATATGCTTTCTACCTATCCTACATGCCTATTTTCACTAGTAAATATTAGAATTTCTCTAGTTACTCAAATAAGACCCATGTGTCATTTTTAGCTCCTAAACACTTCATTAATGTGCCAACACCAACTTAATTCATTGTTATTGCATTTATTTCCTATTTACATATCTCTTATTGATAGATCATTGTTTCAAGTTACCATATGGTTATGACCACCGAAGTAACAATCTTAAAAGGATAATTAAACTAAGTAATGGAAATCTACAAAATGGGTGGCAACTTAGGGGCATAAGCCTAGTATGGCTCGATCCCGATACTTTAAATGTTGGTGGCAGCTCAGGGGCAGAATCCTAGCATGGGCCGATCCTAATTTAGTATTTTTTGTATCATATGGATTACAAAGATAATGAAGTAAGAAGGTAAAGGGAAGACAGAAATGTAATGTACCCTGTTCCACAAGTAAATGTAAAGGTGGTCTACGAGCACTACTTTTACACTTGTTCCATATTTTTGTTTAGCCTTTATGTCATGTATTGTTACTTTTTTGGCCCTGCATACTCAGTACATTTTTTTGTACTGACTCCCCTTATGGGGGGACTTATATTTCATGCTACAGGCACAGGTGCTTTGGCAAACACGCCTCCTCAGTAGGAGCCCAGGATATCCATCTGCTATTGGTGAGCTCCAATTTGCTTCGGGGCTTTCCGAGTCTGTTCCATATATTTTGGTATTGTATAAAAGTTAATAGTATGGCGGGGGTTTGTCCCGACCTTAGCTAAATTTTGTGTATCGTCTAGAGGCTTTGTAGACCAATGTAAATTTAAGCATGGTAGTGTGTTATCTTGTAGATGTTATGGCCCCAATGGCCACATCTATTACGTATATAGTTTTAGGGCTTGTCATTTATATATTTTTTCTTCATTAAGGCATTATAACTGTATATGCAAAAACCTTTGCCTATTATAATTGTATGCATATGGATTCCAAGGTTATATGTTGGTTCTTTCGAGCCTTCACGGCTAAGGGTGCCTGTCCGCCCTTTTTTCACTAAGGCATTATATCCGTATATGGCAAAACTTATGCCTATTATAGTTGCATGCATGTGAATTCCAACGTTATAGGTTGGTTCTCTTGGTCCTTCACGGCTATGAGTGTCTGTCCGCCCCAATAGGATTCGATGCGTGACAACACCATTCTGAAAAATCTCTAACAATGTAAGAACAACTTCTTTCTGAAAACTGGGACAAGGCCCCCAGTATGACTATAACAAAAATCAAATGAAAAATCACAAAAGATAAGGCCTTCCGGAACAAAGTAGCCTCACCAACTACAACTGTCTGACAACACTCAACTGCTAAGCAGGACCTCAAGAATCAGCCTCCGATCTTAAAGCATAGGGATGAATACCAAATATACTAGTATGCAGGACAATCCATAAATAAAATAAATTTGTATATAACATAGGTGGGAGCACTTCATAAAACATATCACCATAAAATGTTTGGAAACACATGGGCAAAATCAGTAGGTTTCAAAACATTTCTGTAAGTCCCAACTCTTTGTCTTACTTTTGAGCTAGCTGGTACATCCTACAAGTCTACAATCCAACGGGCTATATGGAATCTGCCCTTGATTCAGTGGCCATGCCCCCAACCTGAGTTTGCCACAAGGGTTGGAGTTTCTGATTTGATATGTCAAAGGGAACATGGGAAACATATAATCCCTAATTAGGACATAGTAAAACTCGTATCCGCAAAATACAGTTTTGAGAAATGAGTTATCTAAACTCGTGCCTTCTTCGGGTAACCACCAAACTCTCTTTAAGCACATTTTAAACCCTTTCTAAACATGTATCTTTTCTAAACTCAAAAATTTGAATGAAAATTTACATTCTGTTCTATTTTGTGTTTATCATGGAATTATCTGTTTTTCTATTGTCATACCAAGACTTGAAAGTCATATGTCTAAGCCATATATCGTCTTACTTTAGTTTTTCAATCAACTCAATCATTTGACCACCAAAAACATTTAAACAATGCGAGCTAGTTCTTATTTCAAAACATGTATAAACCTTTACAAAGTTCCTCTCTTTTAAATATTCTAACATATGATGGTCAATTTTCTTTATAACAATCCATGCACTTCTTTCAATTATCATATGGAATATTTTAAACAAGTAAACACCCTCTATTTAATTTACAATCAATATCAAGTCGATAACAATAGTAAAACATTTATATCATGCTTAAAAATATGCAATTTAACAACCCATAATATTTGAAATCAAGAGGTATCGTAACTAGAGAGGGGTTTCATCATTCATGCTCTCAATTCAAGTTTACCAAACTGAAAATACTTACATAAGTATGTGAACATTCTTTCAATTCCATAATAAGGCCTCAAGACCATACAGATGGGTTCATAAAGCATAATTCTTCAAACTATTTTAAAATCCCTTTGTAAACACATGGTTTCATAACCTTAAATCTTACTTAAAATGATTTCACTATGCCCATAAAAATTTAGGATATCTCACGCACCTTAGATTACTTAGTTCGAAGAATAGAAGCTGAATCTTGGTTTGTTTCTTGAAAATCTTGACTTAAGAGCTTGATTTTTTATCTTTAGGGGAGGAGTTAGGGTTTAGTTTTGAGGGAATTTGTGTAAATTCTAGCATAATATGACTTAGTCACAACTTAATTTCATGTTATGGCTTAGATAAAATGAGGGAAAAGGACTGAAATACCCTCCTGGACCCAAAAAAGTCATTAATATAAGCTGGGCACCTGACGCATTAAGCAACGTGACTCGTCGGTCCCTACTGATGCGATTCCTGGTGCGACATATCAGTATCTCATTGGTCCACTATTTTGATCATCCCAATATGCCTCAAACGTCATCCAAAAAATTTGAAACTCCCTCGAGATATCCCTCTTAGACCCCTAAACATGAATAAACTTTAAAATCTACCTCTCAAGATCGGGAAGGTTAATCTAAAAACTGTTGAAGTTAAAGTCTCAAAATATGAGTAAGTCATCTTAACACTTAAAGAAATTTCAGGTTGTGAGCTCTCTATGCATGCTTCTAATAGTGGTATTAAGTCGAGAAATTCAGTAATGGTGGGAATAGGCCACTAGTTGGACATCGAAATTTGAGTTCCTTGGCCTTCAAGCGCAGGGTTTTACACTTTAGGAATGACGAACTCCAAAATATAGGGATTTTATTCCTCGTCTCCAAAATTCATCATTCACTTAGGTGGTTCGATTTTCATTACATCCACCGAGCATAATGTTGAAAAGTTGTTCGAGTTAGGTCTTTCCTTAAAGTGCATAGTCTCATCTCTATTGGTATCCTCACCCAGAAATGGACTAGATTCTTCATGAGAAATTTTCTTGGATTTTTCTTTTGACTCTACACCATTTTCTTTATTTCGGCAAATTCAACCACATTGAGCTCCGTTGGTTAGGAAATCACCTAGGATTATTCAATGTAAAGATCATTTAGAAGCATGGTCATGGGCATGGTCATAGTATTTACATGAGTGACCTCTATCCGTTGCATTCCCCCACGGATTGATGCATGTGGTGTAAGTTATCTCCCGATGATTCTACCCGGTCCAAGATAAGTTGGAGTGTTGCTTTAACACTACTATTTCCGGTGCTTTGTTCTTGGATTGAGTTGAACTCCTCATTGGATTTACGTATGAGATGCACACTATCATCCGTTGATTCCACCCGATCCAAGATGAGTTTAAGCATTGCTTCAACACTAATATTTTTTTCACTTCATTATTCCCTTTCTTTCTCATAAGACCTATCAAAATCATAAGGAGATCTAACAACCGAGTTAGTATAACGGGGGGAGGCGGCATTTGGACAATCACTCCAACATCCATCTCGACCTCCATATAGAGAACAAATATACTCCTTATAATATTGAGATGATACATACATCTCTCTCTGAGGAGAATGCCTACAATCTTTCCAAAAGTAGGGTTCACCACGATATGGACATGGGTGGGAATGATAGGATTTCCAACCATCAAACTCTTTTTCATTCCAAGTTGCCATAATAAGGTATAAACAAAAATAAATAAAATCTACCTAACAATAAATAAAAGTAAATAATAATAAAATATTTACAAGTTCAAATTCAAGAAAGTAAGCTAAAATTTCAAATTAACTAAATACGCCAAATTGTTTCCCGACAACGATGTGGTTTTTATAATGCTCAACTTACACGTCAATTTAAGTGCAAGACGATCATCGTCAGTATAATTAACCAACTTTCGTGTCAGGGTAAAATCCATGAGGAACAATGTGAGTGGAAATCAACAAGTTAAATTCAAGCTACTAGTACCAAAAAATAAAAATAGGGGAGATAGGAGTTGTTTCTTTTTAGATTTTTCTATTATAAATTTGGGACTACGAATAATTAGAGTTTTTAAACAATTAAGCACGGATCTTAGGATTTTGTATTACAAAGGAAAGTGACATGTGGATGTTAATAGTCAACTTCTTTTTAGTAGATCAAGTATGGGTAGTTTTGGTTATAGGTTTTGATGCTAGTCTTTCAACAAAACACCAAATTTTCACGCATTGATTCTTTTGAATACCTAATAAGTGTGTTCAACAATTGGTAACCAAACCCCAATCTAGGCATCCCTATTTCTAGGATGATACCCTTGGTACAGTCAACTTCACAACCACCTTTATGTATAAGATATTGATAGATTAGCAAACTACACACATAACTGTCTACCATCACTTTGGTTTCTATATCCTACATTCGGGGATGATGTGGAATCCTAAAGTTCACCCAAAACCCTTTTTTCAAAGATGGCTATGATCTTTCTAGAGCTTTGGGTTTTTACCCATCAAACCAATATGGGTATTTAGCGATTTCACCCACAAATCCCAACTAAGTTAGCATAGAAATGATAAAACTCATCAACATAAACTACCAAATACAAGCTATCAATAACAAACCACACATATTTTAATTCCTATTCTGACATAACCCCAAGAGGGATATCTAGCTACACATAAGATAAATAAGCAAAGATATACCCATAATATCCATTTAAATGATTTATTGAAGTTTAAGTGAATGTTACTTCAAACTTTGGACTGCCACAAATCTACATTGGAAGTGAGCTTATCCTCTACTTAGAGGCTACTCTAATGTATTCTTCACACAAAATTTATACAACATTGTCTTCCCCAAGAATAGAGGCTATAAACTTATGAACTAAAATCTAACTATATGGGGAAGATGGAGTTATGAATATGAATGAATGAGATGCTTAGTGTCTGAGTCCTCTTTTGTCAAATTTGGGATCAGCCATATGCATTTATAATTCTACCCTTGGGTTACAATTCTCTGTTATGCCACGATCGCATAGGTCTAGCTGCGATCGTAGTACTCAAACTACGACTGTGGTAACTGAAGCAAGTTATGCACCAGGTCTTTAGTTGAACTTTCTTTACTCCTTTTGATCATTTTAATCTCCAATCCATATCTTTCTATCTTATCAAATATGTGCCTGTAAAATATGGATATTAGTGTATTTGATCACAATTATGTCTCATTTATTCATCAACAACATAGTAATATGCACGAATGTTGAGTATGAATGAGTGGTAAAATTACCACTCATTAACACTTCTCCTAGAATATGAAGAATTATGCCACGACCCAAAAGGCCATGAGTGGCACCCATACTAATCTTCCTGTGGGGGAGCCATCTAAACTGAACCATTACCCAATCACATAATCAAGATTAAAATTATATTATCATAAAACAAACATAATAACAATAATCTAGAGATAACATTATCAATGCGAAAATCAACAAACTACTCACTGAAATCCCTAAGACTCGAAAGTCATCGTACAAGAACTCCTAACAAAGTTTATGTCTAAAGAGATATCCAAAATAATGTAAATAAGGAATGTTTCACTACCCAAAAGATGGACAAGAACAAATAGGATGACTCTTGGCATCCTGGATATGGATCGCTCACCCTTGGATCAAGATCTGCTATCAAACTCTAGAGGTGAGGTCATGTCTGATCTTCTAGAACATTTTTTGCACTCAACAAAAGAAGAGTACCGGCTAGAATCAGTACACAATACTATGTACTGGTAAGTATCATAGGCCAACTAAATTTAATAACATGTACACAACATAGATCAAATAACAAGTAGACATGCATCATCACATAACAAATACTCAATGAATCAACAATACAGCAATAACAGGTCAAACAGTCCTCATAAACAAACCACATAACCATCAAGAGTATCAACCATACTGTAAACATTCACAGAATTAACATAAATATGTACACACATGCTATGGGACTTATTTTTGCCCAAATAGTCATGACCAGCAGGGAACAATCTATGTTCATGTACCGTAATGGCATGGTACCCATTCCTTAATAACAAGTAATATCAATATCATATTCATACCGGCGTGGTACCTGATCCTTCATAAATAAGAAATACCAATATACATATTCGTATGAGTGTGTTACTCGATCCTTCATAAACAAGTAATATCAATATAGATATCCGTACTGGTATGGTACCTGATCCTACACAAGCAAATAATATCAATACACATATCCGTACCGGCGTGGTACCCGATCCACCATAAAAAATAATATCAATATACGTATCCGTACCAACATGGTACCTGATACAGCATAAGCAAATAATATCAATATACATATCCGTACCGGCGTGGTACCCGATCCACCATAAATAAGTAATATCAATATAAATATACATACCAGCGTGATACCTGATCCACCATAAAAAAGTAATATCCATATACATATACGTACCGGCGTGGTACCTGATCCCCCATAAATAAGTAATATCAATATAAAATTTATACTACCTGATAACATACAGTACAATGTTCTAAGTTTACAAGTACACTTAAAGTCATAAGACAATTCCATCAAGTAAATTTTCTATAATCATTTCGCCTCAACAATCAAAACATCATCAATTTCAATCATGTCCGAATATCAATCAACAAGTATCCAATTTAGGAGAATACAACAATTAAATTGAGTGTAAACTCCAATTAAACCATAACCTATCTCACTCAAAGGATCCGGATCTCACTAGTCCATAAGTTTCTTACCCTTCCTCAAATTTTTGAAACATTCAAAATCTGTTCAAATATATAATCCATAAAAATACAAATCAAATAACATCCATTTATAAATTATTACTCTAAATTTCTACACCTAAAATCCAATTTTATAACATCCATTTATAAATTATTACTCTAAATTTCTACACCTAAAATCCAATTTTATCAAAAATATGACCAACCAAATATCTAGTGATTTACAGCTAAAATGCAATGAAAACCAGCGACTGCAGTACTACTTTTTACACTATAGACAACCTTTTTTCTATCTAATAAAAAAAATGACAAATATGTGGGAACTTCCGACACCATGACTAACATGAAACAATAACTAAAACTTATCGTATTCCTCAAAAATTATGTGAAAGTACTACCAATTATATTATTATTTAAAAAAAGTAGCCTAACCTTTCCTTCCCATCATTATTCAATCAACCCCACTTTAATATCTACAACTTCTAGTAGTATCAACGGGTTGATTTTTTTTTTAATTTAATTTAATTTTAACAATTTCTTTGGCTTCCACCCTACAAGGAATTGATATTAAAAAAAATACTACCCACTTTTAGCCTCTCACGTGAAACAAGAAACAAGATTAGAACTTTAAAAAATTATTACTTGAAGCCAATATCTTCAATTTACTTCGATGCATTTTGTCCCTTTTTTTCTTCTCCTCTCTTTAGGTTGAGAGAAAGTTGAGAGAATAAATTTTCCTCCGTATTAATTAATACCCTAGACTAATATTTGGCCAACAGAGGAGTAGTGGTGGGACCTACTCCTAATTTAAAATAAAATTATACTTCTATTAACCACCAAATAAATTAATCATCTATATTACTCGTCATTTAAATCTTGTGCTCAAAATGATTAAACAAGTCATTACAAATTATGGGGCTCAATATGCATCAAATTAAAGATCTCTGAGTCTTCTCACGAATGCCATTGAACATTCTTTAATTGGCTTGTGCAGTAAAATATTATGATCATTTTACTAAAGACTATTCACGTAGAAAAGTTGAAGTTGCTATAGCAAGAATTTTCCCGCTATACTCGGATGATGGGAGTATAAAGGTCTATTATTGCCAAATTTAGTTTATAAACTCCAAAATTTCATTCCTAAGTTCTAGAGGGGTGATCATCTTATGGTTGGTGTGGGAATTCATCGTTGTGGTAAGATTCTACAATATTTTAAAATCAATTAATCTAGTTTTCTTCTAGAATCATTGGAAAATTATGGTGAAATTCTTGTGAGTTAGAATCCTATGTTTATTAAATACTGGAAAAAACTTATGGTATGTATATTTTCACCTTTGAATTGATTTTAGATAGTAAATTAACTTTTGCAGTATGAAAATTTGGTTCAAAAATATGACTTTTTATAATTGGGGATCTTAAATTCAATAAAGACGAGACATTCTTCTTTAAATCTCCATTAATCAAGATGGGTTGAGTATTAATTGATCCTTAGATAATATGTAGACCATAAATATGGATAGAACTGGTGGGTTTGACTTTCCAAAATATATTTTTGAATAGTAGTATCAAAACCTGAGGCTACCCGATAGCCGTAACACAGTGCTTAAAACCACAGGTGATCCAAAGCTAACCCATGGTTCTGACATAATGCTTGAGAAACTTATTAAAACATATATAAAAGCTAAATTTATTGAGAGGAAGCTTAATCATGAGATGAGCTATTTCATTACATTACTATTCAATGTTTATAACACTGTAATTTAAAAGAAGTGGAACTAAAACTACATAAAATAACTTTAACTACCTATCTATGAAACCTCTACTAATACTGACTATAGGTAGCTGACACATGACCCCAACTATCCCTAATCAAAATATACAAATAAAAACATAAAATAAAAGTAATAACTCTAAGTATCTATCAATGAAGCCTCTATATACACTAACTATAGTTAGCTTGCACATGACCCCTACTATCCCTAATTAATATATACAAATAAGAAAATAAAATAGAAGAACTATAACTGACCTGACTGCTCAAAATAAGTGAACTCATCACCTACTGGCTGGATGCTATGATATGTTTGACTATGAACCAAATTGTAAGCACCAGAATCTGCATCAAATGAAAAATATAGGCAGAAGAGGCACATAATTAGTACTTTAGAATGTACTGAGTATGTAAGATATGTACTAGTCATGAAAAAACTTAAAAAAAGATTTGAAACTGAGAACATAATTTATTTGATGAAAAATACATTTAAAACATGTTTGTACATAAAAGTTGTGTGGCATAGTGCAATATCTAAATCATGGGCTAAAATATTTTTTTAGACTAGGAAGTTGTAAAAGCATAACTATTATATTTAATCTCAAGTTAATGCTAATATAATGTAAACCAATACTGAATGCTATCTAAAAATAAAGAAATGAGCTTGAGTGTAAACTGAATGCATGGAGCTGAACTAGAGTACAATGATCCAATATAAAATAAATATATACTGATGTGTAGTGTAGTCTTATGATTTATATTATAAAAAAAAGTAAAACTAAACTATGGGTAAAGTATGAATACTGGGTCTAAAATGGTAAGATGTGTACAGATGCTATGACCAAGTAAATTAACATGTAATTGATCAATACTATACTGGATAAACTGATTACAAGGTCATGCAATAACTGAACTTGAATGTGGGAGAAACTATTAACTGACATATTACCATGTGAGATGAACATGGAGTTTGGTGTATAAATTCCATCAAAAAGGTCCCAATATATCTCGCTAGAGTATAAAGGTTGATTTTCTGTAGTACCACTTAACTGATGTCCAAAAGGACTACGGTTTCAATCCTGGTCTGATGGGTGACCCTTTAGAACCTATAGTGGCATTTTAGTTTTGGTATTAAGGGACTTCTACTATATGTCTCATCCTAACAGATGGGTGAACCTTCATTCCTACGTCCGCTTGGTTCTAAGTACTACCCTCAACTATATAAAAAATTATAGACTGAATAACTTAATAAAACTAAAGTCCTAACGTTGATATATAAGTTTTTTTTTAATTATTAGAAATCATGAAAATGGAACGACTGAGTATTTAATTGAAAATGCATGATATCCTTTGTTATTGGGTTTTCATAGAACGGAATACCTAAAGAAATCTACTAGCATGATAAATTTTATAATCTTAAGAAAAATGTGAAATTTCATAACACTAGTCCAAAATCATAAATTTAGCAACATACTAGGGTTCATAATTCTAAGTATGTGAAAATACTAAATTTCATGAAAAAATATGGCATGTCAACTAGCATAGACTGAAATCTCCAAAATCATGAAAAGTAATGCGTAATAGTCTTGAAAACTGAAACAACACATGGCTTGATCATATTCTTTAAATCCGAAGTAATATCGGCAAATCATCCATGGATTTCATAAATACGTGAATGCTATAATATAGTCATAAAATATCATAAATAATCATTAAAACATGCTCATTAATGTAAAATATATCAGGGAGAACAAAATTTAAACTTGAATTCTATTTGGAGGAAAACCGTAGTTTATGAGAATAACAGAAATCCTAACTGAAGTCCATATTTTAAAGCTAGATTTTGGGCATATGTATGAAAGGAATCCCTTATAGAATACCCACATAACCGGATTGTTGAAATCTTGAACCGAATCTTTAGGAATCTGGCTTTGAGAAAAACCTAGGTCTAGGCTTGCTTGAGATTTGAATTACTAGATTTTCTGACTTAGAATGAGTTTAGAGAGTATAATGAGGGATTTGGGGTGATTAAATAGATTTATACCTCTTTTAATAGTATAAATGATGTAGGTTTGGAGTTAAAACAGTGGAAAAAGGCCTAATAAATCCTTAAAATTTTTCTAAAAAGTTGTTGGTATCAGTCTCGATAAGCTTAGTGACGATTCACAGGGTCTGGGGATAAGTCATAGACTGATTCATTTTCTGGGACTCATATTTTTGTCCCTAATACCTTGACAATGAGTCATCCTACCACTCATAGTGACCTGACGACAAGTTATCATTAGAGTCATCGTCATTGGAAGTATTGACAGTGTTTCAACAAATTGGATATAACTCTTACTCCGATACCAAATTAAGAAAACATATAATGCGTTGGAAAACTAATTCAATTATCTATCTTTTTGGAATTTGATCTTAAAAATTTTAAGTAATACAAAAGTTATGCTCATTGGAAATTGACTATAACAATATTCTTCACAAGAATTCAACCGGCATAGGATATTTTGACTTGTCAATGAGCTAGGAGCTATTTGTGGCCTTAATATATGTATAAATCACTGATGATACTACCCAAACATGATTTTTTATATTGCATGTACTTGAAACATGGTTCTAATATTAACTTGAATTTTCAGGGTGTTAAAATATCTCCTCCTTTGGATCATTCGTCCTCGAATAAAAAATAACTTTGCTGCAAGGATAGGATAATAGCTTCATGATGACTAAATTTCTAACTTAAAATTTAAATACTTTGATAATTAGGGAATGCACTTGTTTTCTCTGGCTGAATTCTTAAGTTGGATAACTAACATGATAACAATATTTGAATCTGGGTATCTGTTATGGTTGGGACTGATTTAGACTTAGAGTAAGAACTCAATTGAGTTTACGCAAATAATGAATGGAAATAAAGAACCTGATGGTATAGTCATGTACATGAAACTTAGGATAGTTAGACTAGATGAAAAGATAACAATCTAATGAGCTTATCTTTCTGATCACTAAACTAAATTATTGGCAATACAGAAGGACTTATATGGAGAATTTATAACTCAACTGAAGCATTCCTGGTAGAATGTGTATGTAGGACTATGAAGTGATATAATTACATGAAATTTTCCAAAAGTCAATAATAAAGTAATATTTGTTATCTTCAATGCTCCTTGTCAAAAGTTCTAATAACATTTGGGAGGTAATAATTTTTTAGTGTAATTTGAGCGAGATTTCTGAATATGGATTATAACATGGGTTGAGCATCCAAGTACACTAGTATGAGCTCGTAGAATAGGAATGAATTAGAGCTGAACATGAGACACCTCTGGTCCGAAGTTATATATCATGGAATAGGAGTATCTTAGGCTCAAAGTAAGGCTAGGACTAATATAGCTTAAGTTATCTGACCAATAATTTTACAACTAAGAGAAATTCTTCGACGATGGTCTTCTTTAGGAACCTATCACACTTAACTAGCTAAAATTTTCTAACTCACTTAGGGAGTGACCATAATTGGTTGCTAGAGGATAATTCTAGTTACATGCTCCTAGACACTTCAAGCCTAACTGGAGATACAATGATATAGCACTAAATTGACCAAACTAGCCTCACGATGGGAATCTATATTCTATATCCACTAAGATAGATTAAGCTCAATATATATTATTTCTTACAGACTTAATTAGTCAAACTTATGTTCTAAAAGAGTGACTAACTACCATAAGCCATCATCTGAAGGTAAATCGACAAATCACTCAAGCCTATCATTCAACTGCCAACAACATCACCATCAAATCTTAAGAAAGGTCAGTAACGAACTAGAACATGAAGGTCTGGTATATGAAAGGATAATGTCAAATATCGACTTTAAGATTTTCATGAATTTGACACGTGACTGAGGCTTAAGGAGTAAAACATAATTGGAATAAATTGTTTAGGAGATCTAATATGAGAGCATACATGATGTAGCATAATATCACTAGTCATTAAAGATGTATCACGAGTATCGAGATCTAACATACTGTAAAACATGAGTATATGATTCATGAGTTGCATGACTTAAGATTGGAATTCGTAAATTCATGGAACATGAGTCGTACTTTTGAGTGAACTTTCACTTTTTACACTAGAAATTGGGAGTGGACATAATTCTGTATAAACTGCATGAATATGAGCTATGATCATAGAGCTGACTTGTAAGGCATGAGTAGAGTGTCGTAATGACAGAAGTTCAAAATTTTCTACAAACATAAGGATGGGTCGGGTATCTTCCTCACCTGTTATTGTTCTAGAAATCACTTGCATCACTACTAGAATCGCAAAACCTGATTTTGTTATTTCTTCTATCACCCCCCCTTAGATTCAAGCCATCATTCTAAGTCTGTAGACCCTTGAATAAACTTTAAACAGAACTGCAATGAGTATTCTCTAGAGTTTGGGATATAACACTATACATAAATAAAAAAACTCCCCCTGAAAGACTATATCTAAAAGTTTAAAACCCATTTTTGTTACTTCCTTATGAGATACAACACTAAATTTTTATAGCCTTAATAGTCATCACAGTAACTTAAATGCTTATTAACTTTGAACCTTCTGAATTATCATAATATCCTGAATTCACACTTTTTGTTCTAAAATTTTAAACTCTTCTTACTATTAGCTTAATCATGCACAATACAAACTTAGATTCTAACACTTAACAAGGATATCCCCAAAACTTTTAATGAAATATACTAAGTTACAACTACTTGATAAGAATCATGAAACAGTAATCCTCTCAAAATTTTATGAGCATACTCACCTAAAAAAACTTCTCTATATTTTTGGATGCTACCTAATCTCAATCCTGGCAAAATAACTAACATACTCTATGTCCCCTTAATTTGTAAATCTTTCTCAAAATACTACCAGACAATCTACACAACACCCCATGAACATATAATCAATGAAATTTAGTTAAACATTATCCCCACTTTACTGCCGCTACACTTCTAGGGCCACACTTCTAACTCTAGGTCATGCTTTCATAGGATTCTGAGAAGGGATCTGAGGGAACAACTGACTTTGGCTCAGCGTACGATTTTCATAAACAAGATTAAACTCTTTCAAAGTTTGGAACTTAAAAGAACTGATGGGATTCTTTCATGCCGACATACAAACTCATAACTGTCTATAGGGACTGCCTAAGAAAACTCTATCGGTAGGAATTTAAGCTTGTCTATTTCTATTACCTCAAAAATAAGGCAAAGTCTGCAGGAGTGGACTAATGCTAGATTTGTATAAGTTTCGTAGAGAATATATCTATTACATGATCTGAAATATGAAAGAAGGAAAATATTTCTTATATACCTTGTAGCTTCTCAAAGAAAAGTACATGCATATCCATACCATACTGTCAGACTCTACTAAACACGACTTGTAGACATCCAAGGAAACATAAACCTTGTACTCTGATACAAAGTTTGTCACGACCTAAGATATCCCTAGTTGTAACACGGTGATTAAAACCACTAGTTATCCCAAGCTACCTCATAGAATTGATACATGTTTTACCATTTGACTAAAACATATAAAAAAGCTAAATTGACTAAGCGAAAGAAAATCATGAGATGAGTTATTTCAGTGCATTACTAGTCAAAGTTTACAACACTATAATCTAAAATAAGGGAAACTAAAACTACAAAAAAAAAACTCTAATTTTCTATGAACATTGACTATAGGTAACTGGCACATGACCCTAATTATCCCTAATCAATACGATGAATAAGAAAATAAAATACAAGAACTACAACTGCCTTGAGTTGTTGAAGTAAGAGAACTCATTACTTTCTTGTTGAATGTTATAATCTATTTGACAATAATTCTGATTATAAGCACCTGAATCAAAATCACATGAAAAATATAAGCAGAAGAGATATGTTATTAGTACTTTGGAATGTACTGAGTATGTGAGATATGCACTACTCATGAAAACACTTAAAACATGCTTTGAAACTGAGAATATAAGTTATTTGCTGAAATATACATTTAAAACATATTTGTACATAAAAGTGTTGAGGCATAGTGGAATGTACTGAGTATGTAAGATATTCACTAGTCATGAAAAAACTTAAAACATGCTTTGAAACTGAGAATATAAGTTATTTGCTGAAATATACATTTAAAACATATTTGTACATAAAAGTGTTGAGGCATAGTGAAATCTTAAAATCATGACCTAAAATATTTTTGTAAATTGGGAAGAGGTAGAAGAATAACTATAATATTTAATCTCAAATTAAAGATGAATATGATGTAATATAGTACTAAGTTCTAACTGAAAATAAAGAGATGAATTTGCATGAAAACTGAATGTATGATGCAGAACTATTGTACCATGACCCTATATAAAATACATATACAGTGATGTGTAATGATAGGTTGAAAATTCATAGTATTAAAAAAGTAACACTAAATTGAGGGTCATGTATGAATATTGGGTCTAAAATGGTGGGCTCTGAATAGATGCAATGACCAAGTAAAGAAACATGTAACTGATCAATATTGTACTGAATAAACTGATTACAAAGTCACGCAATAACTGAGTTTGAGTATGAGAGAAATTATTAATAGACATATGATCATGTGAGCTTAACATGGAGTTCGATGTATAAATTCCATTAAAAAGGGCGCAATGTACCTTTCCAGGATATAAAGGATGGTACACATAAACTAATGTTCAAAAGGACAAAGGTTTTAATCCTGATCTAACGAGTTACCATTTAGAACCTACGATGGCACCGTAGTTTTGAGACTTATGGACTTGTACGAAATAACTTAGACTAACTGATGGGTAAGCCTTCATGCCTATATCCTCTTGGTGTTAAGTACTACTCCCAACTAAATTTAAACTAATATACTGAATAGTCCAATTATACTAAAGTTCTGAGGTTGAAATCTAAGTTCTTTTTTTTTTCTAAAATTATTTGAAATCATCAAAATTGAAGTACTGAGTGTTTGACTAACAATGCATGATATGCTATGTCATTAGGTGTTCAGAAACCAACCATCTCTGAAGGATGCAACAATCATGAAAAATTTTATAATCTGAAGTAAAATGTGAAGTTTCATAACACAAGTTCAAAATCATGAATTTACCAACATACTGAGGGTTTATAATTCTAAGTATTTGAAATTACTAAATTTTGTGAGAAAACATGGTATAAAAACTAAAATAGACCAAAATCTCCAAAATTATGATAAATAGTTCTTAAAAGTATTAATACTAAAACATCATACATAGCTTGATCGTATGTTTTAAATCCAAAGATATATCATGCAAATCATGCATGGATTTGAAAATTACATGAATGAAGTAATAAAGTCATAAGAAATCATAAATAATCATGAAAACATGCTCATGAATGTAAACTATATCAAGGAAAAATGAATTAAACTTGAATGTTATTTGGGTGAAAATCCTACTTTATGGGAATCATAGAATTATTAACTGGAATTCATATTTTAGAGCTACATTTTGGGCATAAGGGTGAAAGGAATCTCTTATTGAATACCCATATACCTAAATTGATGAAATCTTAGACTGAAGCCTTCGAAATCTGGCTTTGAGAAAAATCCTACGCTTAAGCTTGCTTGAGAGTTGAATCACTCGATTTTCTAACTTAGAATGAGTTTGGAGAAAATAATTAGGGATTTGGGGTGATCAAATAGATTTTACCTCTTATAACAGCAGAAATGATGTAGTTTTGGGATTAAAAGAGTGGGAAAATACCAAATAACCATTAAAAATTATCTAAAAAGTTGTTGGTATCTGTTCCGACAAGGTATCTGTTTTGACAATTTTGGTGACGATCTATAGCATTTGAGGATGATTCATTCCCTAATTCATCATCTCAGACTCAAATTTTTTTCCCTACTGTCGTGAGGACGAGTCACCCTACGACTCATAGTGGATTGACAATGAGTCATCTTCACTAGCAGCTTTGATAGTGGTTTATTAAATTGGTCATAACTCCTTACTTTAATATTAGATTAAGGAAAAACTACATGTGTTAGAAAGCTTATTCAATTATCTATATTTTTTTGGGTCATTAGCTTAAAAAATCTTAATAATAAAAAATTTATGGTTATTTAAATTTGGATATAGCAATATTCTTCACAAGAATTAGATCGGTATGGGATATTTTGGCTTGTCAATGATCTAGGAGCTATTTGTTACTTTATCATCTGTCTAAATCACTTAACAAACTACCAGAACATGATTTTGGTTTTGCATATAATTGAAACATGTTTCTATTATTGTCTTAAATTTTTGGTATATTGTAAATAGTTGATAAATTACTTATAATTTCTTTTTTATTAGATGATTTAGCGTTCAAAAATATGAAGAAAAGGAATAAAATTGATGGTATAGATTTCTTACTGTAGAAGTTTGGTTCTTAGGTTGTCTAAATTTAATGTGTAGTAGATCTTGATTAATTTACGTGAATGTAATATAATTTGATAAGAGAGTTTGTACTTAGACTTATGGGCCCTGTGGATGGTGGTAATAATAGAATATGATATAAATTGAGCTTAATTTGATATAATTATTACTTTGGGTGTTCATTGGATGATTTTATTTATTTTTTGTTATTTGTGATAATTAGTGGGAACATATATATATATATATATACATATCCGATTATGGATCTACGGATTGTAAAAGTTAGTAACTATTAATTACGATATTTTCAAATTAGAACTTGTAGATGGAAACTGATTATAGTGAACAAGGAATGGTCATAAATAGGTTGGAAAGTTTTGCTAAATTGGTGCATTGTCATCATAGTTGAGCAAATAGGTTGATGAATTAATGTATGCTAAAGATTTGCCATAATTTTATGGTTATTATGAATTGAAATTAGGCTAATTGCCAATAAATGAGAAAATTTAACTAAGTACTTAGTCATTAGTTGCACTACATGATAGTAAATATGAATACTATATTTTTGGAATACCCCATACTTTCCTACCTTAATTTAGCTCTTAGTGTATAAGGGTTCCGACATATACAACATTCAATATATTTAGAATTTTCTAGTGTAAGACCCACAAAAGTTTAGAAAATTCAATCAGCTTTCCAACGATATAAATTTTGCCTTAATTCGATAACCGGGTAAGAAGTTATGGCGAATTTAGTTTCAGGCAGTAGCCCAACGCAATTGTACTGCGTCGAGGTGATAGGCCAAATGGCAATCGTTAGTTTCTAGTGAATCACCATGATGGTATCGCATTATAGTTAAGTTCCAGTTCCCAATTGGCATTTTTTAGTGAAGCATCGTGATAAGCATCGTGTCGCGGAGGAGTGCCAATTCGCACTCGTCAATCTCCAGTAATGCAATTAATACCCCACGATGCGCCAAACTAAATTTTTGAACTTGTCACTGGAAATACACTTTTATCCGAATTCCAGTGGCTCCCGCGATGGCACCACATCGGGGTGATGGCCAAAATCGAGATTTTCAATGACAAAAATTTAATTTTTTTCAAGGGCAGTTGGGTTTTTTTCCATGATCCTAATCAGTTCAAAACATGATATTAATGCCCTAATACCCTATTTAATCATGATTTTATACAAATTCCATCAATTTAAAAATATTCTTTCTCAAAGAGCAAACCCTAGCCTTCAAGATTCAAGATCAATTCCCAGGAAAATTTTCAAGAAACTTCAAGTATTCAACTACTCAGGTATGTTAGATATTCATCCTTGGGTTTCCTTCCACCCTTGGAGTTCAAGAAACCTTTTTATAACTATAAGTTTTCAGATTCATGATATACATGAACAAATTAGGTTGTATTCATGTTTGTATTGTTGTATGGGTTTCAATTCAATATTGAATTATAAGTTTCATGAACATAAGATAACATGTATGTTTATTTATGAAATTCCCATGTTAAAACCCTTAAAATAACAAGTTTATGTCGTATCCATAATGCTTATATATTTTTCACTATCATGTGCATTAACCATGCTCCCCAAGTATTTGATAAAATGCCCATATTAGTAAATTGCGCATGGTAACTTATTATTGTGTTGCTAAAGTTATGCTATGAGTTTATCAATTATGTTATAAAGTCTTGGGGGTATTTATTACCCAAAATCTAGTTGTTTACTTTGTTGCAGTAATTATAGAATAGTATTAGTAAAGGGTAAGAACATTAGTACTCAGTCAGTTAACACAATCAGGGTTAGTCAAGTCAAGCGTAGTAAAATATAGTGATTAGTGTCTTCATTTGGGAGTAGGATCCAGCACCTAGTGAACCCAGGAATGGGGGCATTCCTTCCAGTTAGGGTTTGACTATTAGTAGTAATCCCCAAGTTACAAAACTACATAGCTAGTGTAGGTTATGTTGTCCTCCTGCCAGACTAGGTTTAACGCAATCATATACATATTTATGAGTTTTCGTACCAAATTAGGGTTGACATAACATTATTAGTATCCCATGGCAAGGTTCTAACACGCTTCCAACTGGGGTTACAGGTTGGACCCCAAAATAGTTTATATCGGGAAATGTCGGTTAAATGAACACTCCCACAGGTACAGCTCAGTCTCTGTATTTAGTAAGTAACTCAGCTAGTTCTACAAAACTATGGCTATCAGTTATCAGTTACTCAGCCATCAGAATTTAGTACTCAGTTTTAGTATAATCTCAAATACACGATGTATACCTATATGTGCAGTATTGCATGTTCATTATGTTCAGTAGTCACATTTTATATGTACTCTTATCCCGTTACTTCTTGATCTTCATTTAGTCAGTTATCATCTCATGCACATAAGCCCATGTATATCAGCCTTACCTTACTTAGCATACCATTACATTCCACGTACTAATGTATACTCTCATTTGCGCTATGTTGTCTCATATCATAGGTTCAAATGCTCAAATTCCTGACTGTACTTAGCAGCTCAGGCTATCAGTAGTAGATATAGTGGTGAGCCCTTAGGACTATACCCGAATGAATCCTCTTTCATTTTTGGGGTCTAAGTCTAAAGAAGACCCCAAAAAATTCGTTTACATAGTGTAGAAGGTAATAAAAATATTGGGGGTAACTGCTGGTGAGACTGCTAATTTAGCTATGTATCAATTACAAAAAGTATCTCATACATAGTTTAAGCAGTGAAAGGTAAACAGAGGCACAGATACAGGGCCTATAGAATGGGAGGAGTTTGCTACTACCTTCTTAGATAGGTTCTTTCCATTAGAGTTGAGAGAGGCTAAGGTGTTAGAGTTCATTAACCAGAAGTAGGGTAACATGAGTATGAAGGAGTATTCCCTTAAGTTTACTTAGTTGGCCAGGTATGCTCCTTATGTGGTAGCTAATAGCAGGTCTGAGATGAGTAAGTTTGTATCTGGCATATCTGAAGTATGGTCAAAAAGTGTAGGACCATAATGCTGAATAAGGAGATGGACTTGTCTAGGTTGATGGTCCATGCTCAACAGATTAAGGAGCAGAAATATAATACTTCATACTTCAAACTAGCATAAATTTATCTCAAAAATATCAAAGACTTCTTTTAAAGATGAATCCACTTTTATACATGTGGTGTTTTCAAGATGTTCACTTTTTTCACATGAGAAATTCAATAAGATTTCCATCGATACCTAACTCACCTAAATCTGACACCCGGGTGAAGAGTTAGAGTCTTTTTAGTGAGACAATGTCCCACCTGAGCCATCAGTGCGTCGTGGATTAGGTCAAAATGGCAATTTTCACAATTAATTGAGCCTCCGTGATTATGGTGTGTCGCGCTAGGGCTCAAATTTAGAATCATCCTTTTTCTAGTGTCTCAGCGTAATACCACTGCATCATGATGAAATTCCACATCTCATCCAGTCTTGCAACATAATTTCACGGCATCGTACTATCAGTCCAGTTTCCAGTTGGCAATTTCCAGTGACATGGCGCGATAGTGCCGCATTGCGCCAGTCTGCCAAATTGAGAAATATTCTCAGAAATAAAATATGCGGCCAAGGGTTAAAAGGGTCAATTTCTCAACCCTATATAAACCCAATAACACGTGATTCAGCCATATTTTATCCAAAATATAGGGTTTCTCTCAGGTTTCTCTTAAGAACAAGATAAGGTTTTCAATTGGAGATTCATAATCAAGACAAAAATTCAAGATTCTCTTCGTCAATCTTTATAGTATCAAGAACTAAGGTATGAACAGTGTTCATTCACGTATTCCTTTCATCCATGAAGCCCAAGAATCATGTTTTAAATATTGTATTGTGAATATTTTGTTGTGGGGTTGATAATGGTCATGTGATTATGATTTTTTGATTCTCAAGTTGGAATCTTTATGTTTTGTTCATGAACCTATACTAATTTGTAGTCTAAAACATGTGAATTGAGTTGAAATATGAAGTTTTGTTGTGTTAAATTAATAATCATACCTATGCCCTAAGTGTGCGTGCAAGGTATTTGATAGTATGCCCCAATGAATGAATGATGATAAAGTACTTAGTTTCCAGGTGTAAAGATCATGGAATGCCTCTTAATTTATGCTATACCTACTTGATTAAGATGATTTCCATGAAAAACCTATCCATTGTGATTTGTTGATAAAATGTTCATAAGATTAGAAGTATGAAATTATTCCATGTTTATACGTATTAGTATCCATGTACAACATTATGAAGATCATGTACTTCATGAATTCCCTAACTATGAAATTATGAATTGTTGATATTGGTCATATGTTCAAAAAGTATCAAGTCACGTCAGTTTCATGCTATCGAGTCCTAGGGGTACTTGTACCCAACAATTTAGCTGTATGCCTAGAGCCAGTGTAATGTTTTCATGATACTCTCAGTCAAGCCATGATTAGTAGAATTCAGCCATTCATGTGACACAGGAAAACTCAGTATCAGTCCAGTCTCATTAAGTAATCTTAGTAGTCTCAGAAATCTCAGTAATCTCAGTAGTCTATTAATTTTAGTGATCTCAATACTCAGTAATCTCGGTAATCTCAGTATTCCCATAAATCTTAGTAACTTTAGTACCCTCCGTCAGTCCTCAGATCTCAGTAACATTCCTTCAGTCAACGAAACTCAGTGAACTTAGTTTAGCTCTGCTAAACAATACCATTAGTATCAGTTTAGTTTAGATAATCAGTTCAATGTCTATTCAGTTGGGTGTAGGAGTTAGCACCGAGTGAACCCAAGGATGGGAACTCACTAGTTATATGAGGGTGTGATTCTTAGAAGCAATCTATGCATTTCTGAACTACATATCCAGCATAGTTTAAGATATCATAGCCTACTATATGAGGGTAGATGAGGTGGCTTAATCTATTATATGAGGGTTCCCACCGTTCTCACTAAAGTTACCTGTTATATGAGGGTTACTCATAGCTTGTCCTTACCAGTGGCGCAGTATTCATACCTTATAATTAGGGTTATAGATTGGACCCCAACTCAACCATAATGGTGTATTAGGGGCATTTTAGTTAGATAACTAATTCCCACAGTCTCAGTTATAGATCCAGTCTCAGTAATAGAACTCAGTTCAGTTCTACCTAAATCCAGGACTGTCAAATACAATCAACTCAGTATAGTGTGGAACTCATCTAGTTCCATCAGTATTCGAACTGTTAGATATAGTCACTCATGTTATCAGTATTCAGATTCAATAATCATTTTATCATAAACCCAGTTAATCGTATATTAATTTATATGAAATTCATGTTATTAGTATTCAGTTTCAGGACTATCATGTACAGTTAATTAGACCAGTTCTTCATAATTAGAACTATCAGAAATAGTTATTACTTTATCAAGTAATATGATAACAATTCTTCAATACCTAATAGACTCAGTCATTTAGTATCCTAGTATTAGAACTCAGATATCAATAAATCCATGTTGTCAGAATTCTTGATTTAGCATTATCACGATCTCAGTGACAGTTACGTATCCATGCATATATTAAAATATTCATGTTATACATTCAGTTATTATTGTTCATGCATATGAACCCTTGAATTTAGCCTACCTCACTTGCATACCAGTATATTTAACGTACTGACGTATTTGCGCTATGGTGTTTTATCCCATAGGTTTAAAAGCAAGAGCTCCCGAGCATCCTTAGTAGATACACGTTCAACATCAAGACTGTGAGTCCTCATCATTCGAGGATAGCATGATTATTTTATTACTTTATTATTTCAGTAGTTCAGAGTTTGTTGGGGACATATCCAATCAACTCCACAGTTTTCAAAGAGTTTAGAGGCTTTCAGATAATAGTATGCTTCAGACAGTTTATTTTAGTTTTAGGTATTGGTATACCCCATTACAGATATTGTTTTATATTTAGTATTAGATAAGTTTTGAACTTTATGGCCTTACAACTTATATTCTGCATATTTACAGTATATTATTAAGTGCTCAATTATAGATATAGTCATGGGTTAGCTTGAAGCAATTAGTTTTGCTCAGCTTAAGTGAGAAGGTGGTAATTGTCCTCAGTTCTGTCCAAAATCTTCAGTCCCAGCTTTGTCCTCAGCCAGAGCTTCGGTGCCTAATTTCAAAAATGGTAATAAGGATAGGTCTCCAGGTTTTAAATCTCAGGGTAGTGTGAACAGTGCCTGAACAAATTCTTTGTATAAGAAGTATGGTAGAAACCAACAAGGTATCTATAGGACTAGCAGTAATGTGTGTTTAGGGTGTAGTAATCTAGGTCATAAAATCAGAGAGTGTCCTTAGGTTGGTTCGCAGAGTCAGCATAATCGTCCCCCAGCTCAATCCAGTTGCCCATATCAATAGGGTGCCGCTTCCAGTCCCAGCAGTGGGCAATGCCCAAATAGTCTCCATGCACTCCCGTCCCGATAGGATTTGTAAAGTTCTTCTGACATGGTCATTAGTATGTTATAAGTTTACCATTTACATGTTTATGATTTATTAGATCCTGGAGCTTCTCTATTCTTTGTAACTCCTTATATAGCTGTCACCTTCAGATTCTGTCCCAAAATCTTAGCAAAACCCTTCTTATTCTCTACCCCAGTAGGTAAATCTATCATAGCCCAGTGGGTATACAGGAACTATCCAGCTGTGGTATCTCAGAAAGTTACTTATGTAGAATTAATAGAGTTGGAGATGGCGGATTATGACATTATTCTTGGCATGGATTGGCTCCATTCATGCTAAGCTTCAGTTGATTATAAGAGAAGAATTGTCTATTTTCAGTTCCCAAATATACCAGTCCTTGAATAGAGGGGTAGTATCATAGAGCTTAAGGGTCAACTTATTTCATACCTTAGAGCGAGAAAAATTATACCCAAGGGGTGTGTGTACCATTTGGTGTGAGTCAAAGACTCTAGTTCCAAGACTCTTAACCTTGAGTCAGTTCTAGTCGCAAGTGAATTCCCAGATGTGTTTCCCAAAGATCTCCCCGGAGTTCCTCCAAAAAAGGAAATTGACTTTGGAATAGACCTTCTTCCAGACACTCAGCCCATCTCTATTTCCCCATACAGAATGGCTCTAGCTAAACTTAAAGAGTTAAAAAAACATTTGAAAGACCACTTAGCCAAGGGATTTCTCAGGCTGCACTAGTTCTATTAATGTAAAAGAAAGATGATTCTCTCAGAATGTGTATGGAATACCGTTAATTAAACAAGGTCATTATCAAGAACAAGTATACATTTCCTAGAATCAATGACATAGTTGACCAACTTCAGGGTGCCAGTTACTTTTCTAATATAGACCTCAGATCTGGCTATCATCAGCTCAGAGTTAGAAAATGTGACATTTCAAAAGTAACTTTTAAAACTCGGTATGGTCACTTTGAATTCCTCTTCATGTCATTTGGTCATACCAATGACCCAGCATCTTTCATGGACTTGATGAACCACATCTTCAAGCAGGACTTGGACATGTTCATCATAGTCTTTATCAATGACATTATTCTCTACTCCAGTAATGAACTTGATCACGCAGACCATCTTACAATAGTATTTGTAACGTCTCGGGTTGCACCCCGGATGCCACATGGTGATCATGACCCCGAAGGACCACAAGCTAACCCATGATTGGCACTTCTGATGAGAACCAAATAATAATACTAAAGAAATGCAGAAAATAGGTTGAAATGACATAAGGTTCATAGTCTGAAAACAAATACTGAATACTGATAAATAAATATTGAAAATAGAACATCTATCTGAAATATTCTAGCCTGAAAGCCTCTAACTTTCTGAACGTGGAGTTGATGGGATAGGTCCCCAACTGACTCTGACTATTGAATATACTGAAATACTAAAATAATAAATCTATCCTTGAAATATAAGGACTCACCACTAAATCTGTTATTGATAGGTTGGGCTGCTAAGTACAGTCAGGAGCCTGTACATCTGAACCTATGATATAAGACATCATAGCACAAAATAAAGAGTATGTGTCAGTACTTTGAATATACGGGTATGCTAAGTAAGGTAGTCTTAGATGCAAGGGTTCATATGCATGAACAATAACTGGCTGAGTAACATGAGTATAACTGAATGAGAGTACATAAATATTTGAAACTTCTGTAAATACTTATTATGCAATATTGTATGTAAATCTACTTTACTATAACTAATATTGTTCGTAATAGAATTATTAATAATAGAGTTACAGATAACTGGGTGACTATTTATGATAGTCCTAATTCTGTAGAACTTATCTAAGCTCTATACTGAGCTGGGTGACTGTGTCTGACAGTCCTAATTCTGAAAACTAATCTGATGTTTTATACTGAGTCTGAAACTAAAACTATAATTGTGGGAGTGTTCATCTAACCAACATACCACGATTATAAACTGAGTTGGGGTCCAACCTGTGACCCTAGTTAGAAGAGAGTTATCACCTTGCCAAGGGATACTGACAATAGCTGTGAGTGAACCTTATCTATCAGGAAGACATTTAATCAACCCTCTCTACCAGGAAAACTCATACGAGATGTATCAACCCTTATGTAGAAGAAAGATTTCTCAACCAAGGCTGGCAATGTAGTACTATAACAGAGGGATTGCTACTAAGGGTCAAACCCTTCACTGACCGGCATGCCACTATCCCTCGGTTCGCTCGGTGTTGATTCCTACTCCCAACTAAATAGACACTGAACTAATTTCTATATTGTACTAGGCTTAATTGAATTGTTACTAATCATGCTAATTGACTGAACTAGACTGAGTTTACTGAGTTTTGTTAACTTACTAAATATACTATTCATGATACTAAGCTAAACTAGACAGATATGAGTTTCACTGAATTATGTAACTGACTGAGTACTATTGTTCATGACATTAATGTGATTATTCTGTAACTAATGTATCTGTAGGTAAACAACTATATTTTTGGGTATTTAATACCCCCGGGACTCAAAAGCATGGAAAGTAAAGAATGACATGATCTTGAAAAGCATAACAATAAATACTCATTAACAATACATTCACCTAGGCATTTAATCAAACACTTGAGATACATGAACTTTTACATGAATGGGACCACATGATGACATATCATGAGTTCAAATTCAATTTAAATAGGCATTCTATCAAACACTTAGGGAGCATGGTTATATCACATGAGGATAGACAACACATGACATCATGGATATAATAATCAATTAAAATTTCAAGGGTTTGACATGCAAATCATATAATTCACCACACATGCTAATTTAATTTAATTAAACTTGTAGTAAATCATGGATTGAAATCCAAATAATATCATGAACATGAATACAATCAAATTCAACATGAATCTCATGAAAGCAATCAACTTGTAGTTTTAAAAAAGGTTCTTGAACTCCAAGGGTGGAAGGAAACCCTTAGATGAACACCTAACATACATTGGTAATCAAATTTGTGAAGATTGATGGTGTCTTATTAAATCTTGAATTTGAAATTGAATGCCCTAGGATTTTTTTCTTGAGAGTATTAGAGAGAAGTGAGTGATTTTGCTCCTTTAAATGATTAATTTCGTGTTTTGGGCCTGATTAAGTGTGGGAAAATGACTTAATTACCTCTTTGGATGCTGAATTAAATAAGCAGAAACTGTGCCCAATGACATGCTGGGCGATGCATCACTTCGATGGTCGACGCGATAGCTAATGCTATGCGTCGATATCACGTTGGCTCACTAAAATTTGCACTGAAGGCTGGTGCAATGCGATGCATTGAGATTGCGTTAATCCACTATTTTGAACTCCCAAACATGCCTGAAACAACATCCAAAAATCTAAAACTTACCCTAAGTGACCTATTAACACACCTGATCATGATTTAATCCAAAGATCAACATTCTAAGGTCATAAGGGTTGTAAAATAAGATCGCCAACTTAAGACGGCTAAAAATTGGTCTAAGTGTAAATACTTAGCTAAAATCTCTAAGTCTGGATACTCTTTTCATGCTCTAAAGGACTGTGTTAAGCTAGGATTCTTCGGGGTCTTACAATATCTCCCCCCTGGGAATATTTATCCTTGAATAAGTCTGACTAAGTTGAGAATACTAATAGACTGAGTCTGCATGTTAAACATGCACAACTGAAGCCTAATTACATTACTAAAACTACTGATATGATAAGTTTTCATACAAAACATGCATAACTAAAACATAATTGAATTTTGAAGACATGACACATGACTGAGCTATTTCATGATAATATGCATGATATGAGGATGTTATGTAACTAGAACCAATACAAAGTTTGTAAAGGTAATCTGAGCATGGAACTTAGTAAATTCAAGGAAAATTATTACCTTGAGTTGAGTCTAAGTTTGGGGAGAAGAGGTTAGAATACTTGTTCTGGATATCTACCTCTGCTTCCTAAGTACCTCCCTTAACGGACTGATTCTGCCAAAAAACTTTGACAAGAGGAATTTCTTTATAGCTCAGTTTACGAACCTGATGATCAAGAATTTCAGCTGGAACTTCTTCATAAAAGAGACCATTCTGAACATCTATACTCTCTATAGGGATTACAACTGTTGGGTTACCAATGCATTTCTTAAGCAAGAAGACGTGAAACATAGGGTGCACTGAAGCTAAGTCTAAAGGCAATTCAAGCTCATAAGCTACCTTTCTAAAATGGTTGAGAATTTAGTAAAGACCGACATATTGGGGACTGAGCTTCTCCTTCTTTGAAAACCTCTTCACTCCCTTCATAGGAGATATTATCAAATACACATAATCACCAATATCAAACTCGGGATCCTTTCTTCATAAATCTGCAAACAATTTTTGTTAGCTTTGAGCTGTCTTAATCCTTTTCCTGATCAACTAATGTTTTTCTAAGGTATTAAATACCAATTAAGGCCCTACAACTATGGCCTCACCCACTTCGAACCAACCAATGGGAGATCTATATCTCATTCTATAGAGCACCTCAAACGTAGCCATCTGAATGCTGGAATGATAACTGTTGTTATACACAGACTAAATCAAAGGTAAATGGTTATCCCAATTACCCTTAAAGTCAACAAAACACACTTTTAACATATCTTCTAAAATTTGAATGGTCCTTTCTGCTTGACCATCTGTCTAAGGATAAAAAGATGTACTGAGGTAAACTTGTATACCAAGAGCATTCTTGAAGGCTTTCCAGAAATAGGAGGTGAACTACGTACCTCTATCTAAAATAATGGACAGTGGAACTTCGTACAATCTGACCAACTCTATAATATAGATCTTGGCATAATCCTCGGCTGAATAAGAGGTGTGCACTAGTAAGAAATAAGCTGATCTAGTTATCTTGTCTATAATGACCCAAATCAAATTATGTTGATGACGAGTATGGGGAAAACCCATCATAAAATCCATGTTAACCTTCTCCCACTTCCAAGTGGGAATACTGAACTCCTACATAGATTCATTAGTCTTCTAATGTTTGATATTAATGTGCTGACATGTCGAGCAATTAGCTACAAACTGTACAATGTTTCTTTTCATCCCGCTCCGCCAATAGACTTTCCGCAAGTCATTATACATTTTGGTGGCCGATGGATGAATTGAGTAGTTGGTACCATGTGCTTCTGTAAGGATCCGATATCTCACGCCATCCACATATGGCACAAATAGTCGACTTGGCAGGATAACACACCATCTCTCTCTTGGGAGAAACCTCTAATTCTGATCTATGACGGACTCTTTTAGCTTAACCAGACTGGAATCTCTGTCCTACTTTTCCTTTACTTAAGAAACCATAGATGATTCTGAACTATTTGAACACATACGCTACCCTCTGCTGAATTTACTAAGCAGACACCTAGTCTGGAAAGTTGATGAACTTCGTGAACTAACTTCTTCTTTCTATGCTCCACATGAGTAACACTACCCATAGACATCCTACTAAGTGCATCAGCCACTACATTGGCCTTGCCAAAATGATACAGAATACTCATGTTGTAGTCTTTCAACAACTCTAACTACCTTCTCTAATGTAAATTCAAATATTTCTGAGAAAATACATACTGTATGATTTTGTAATTTGTGAAAACATCGACATGTACCATATACAAATAATACCTCCAAATCCTTATGGCAAAAACTACCGCTGTAAACTCAAGATAATGAGTGGGATAGTTTTTCTCATAGATCTTAAGTTGTCTAGAGGCATAGACTATGACCTTACCTCTCTATATAAAAACACACCCCAAACCAACTCTAGAAGCATTAAAATATACCATAAACCCTTTTGAACCATCTAGTAAAGTCAGAACTGGGGTTACAATGAGTCGAGTCTTCAACTCCAGGAAACTCTTCTTATAAAAATCTGACCACTGGAACATGGCTTTCTTCTGAGTCAAACTGGACATGAGGGATGTAATAGATGAAATCCCTCAACAAACCATCGGTAATAACCAGCAAATATCTAATAGAGAGATGGGTCAGGGCCAATTTTTCACTACTTTTGTCTTTTGAGAGTCAAATCTAATGCCATCAACGGATATGATATGACCAAGAAAAGGTATTGACCTTAGCAAAAATTGTATTTACTAAATTTAGCAAACAACTGATGGGCTCTGAGGGTCTATAACACAATTCAATGATGGTCTGGATAATCATTTTCACTGCAGGAGTAGACAAGAATGTCATCAATAAAGGTTATGAAGAACATGTCCAAGTACTTCTTGAACACGCAGTTTATCAAGTCTATGAAAACTTCTGGGGAATTAGTAAGACCAAATGACATGACTAGGAATTTAAAGTGACCATACCAAGTTCTAAAAGATGTCTTTAGAATGTTACATTTATGACTCTGAGCTGATGATAGCCTGATCTTAGGTTTATCTTAGAAAAGTAACTAGGACCCTGAAGTTGGTCAAACAAGCCATCGATTCTGGGAAGTAAATACCTGTTCTTGACCATGACTTTCTTCAACTGATGTTATTCAATACACATTCTGAGAGAACCATCTTTCTTACACACAAATAAGACTAGTGCACCCCAAGGGGATACACTGGGTCTAATGAATCCTTTATCTAGGAGATCCTTCAACTTTTCTTCTAAATTTTTGAGTTTTGTTGGAGCCATTCTATATGGTGGGACAGAGATAGGCTGAGTATCGACAAAAACGTTTGTTCCAAAGTCAATTTCCCACTCAGGAGGGACTCCAGAAAGTTATTCAGGAAATACATCTGGAAATTTACATACTACTGGGAATGACTCATGACTAGGAGTCTCAGAACTAGATTTCTTAAATCGAAAAAGATAGTAGACACCCCTTTAAATATCATTTTTCTCGCCCTTAGATAAGAATGAAGCTAACCCCTAAGTGCTGAAGTACTACCCCTTCATTAAAAGACAGCTTCATTCAAAAACTAAAAATAGATAATTTTTTTCTACAATCAACTAAAGCATAGCATGAGTGGAGCAAATCCATGCTGAGAATGACATCAAAATCTGTCATCTCTAGCTCTACTAAGTTTGCTGATGTAACTCTCTGAGATACCATAACTGGACAGTTCCTGTAGACCAATCAAGCTATGATAGATTTACCCACTGGGGTAAAGACTGAGAAGGGCTCTGCTAGGATTTTGAGACTGACTCTAAAATTAATAGCTATTTGAGGAGTTACAAAGGACAGAGAAGCTCCTAGATCTAGCAAAGCATAAACATGTAAATGATAAACTTGTAATGTACTAGTAACCATATTAGGGGAACTTTCTTAATTTTCTTAGGATTGAAGTGCATAGAATCTATTGGTGGCACTAGAAGCGACACCCTGCTAATTTGTGTAACTGAACTAAACTAGGAGACGATTATGCTGACTTTGCAAACCCACCTGAAGATACTCTCTGACCTTATGGCCTGGCTTGCCACATCTGAAACATACATCAATGCCAGATCTACAGACACCCTAATGGTTTTTGCCTCACTTCTGGGAAAGAGGATTTGTTCAAGAACTGCTAACATTACCCTAGGATTTAGGGCCTGGTGCTTTATCTTTATTGCCATCTCTAAATTTGAGCATTGGGGCACTAGCTGAGGACGAAGTTTGAACTAAAGAGTTTAGGCGGATCTAAGAACGATTGCCACTTTCGGACTTAGGCTGAGTGAAGTTGAAGATACCATTTATAGGTCTCTTGTTCTCCCTCTCCTTCTCCTTATTCTTAGCTTCCTCTATCTGCTGAGCATGAACCATAAACCTAGATATGTCTATCTCATTAATCAGCCTTGTGGTATAACAATCCTTGATCATACTGTTAGACACACCTGAAACAAACATACTAATCTTAGATCTGCTATCTGCAACCACATGAGGGGAATATCGAGCTACCTGAGTAAACATGAGGGAATACTCTTTCACTATCATGTTGCCATCTTTCAGATTAATAAACTCCAAAACCTTAGCTTCCCTCAACTCTAGTAGGAATAACCTATCAAAGAAAGCAGTAAAAAACTCTTCACATTCTACGGGCCCTATATTTGTGCTCCTAAAAGTATATATATATATATATATATATATATATATAGTATTGAAATCTTTTTTATGGAAATCAAATTACAACCCCTTTATGTATATATGTTTATAGTGTTGAAAAGTTTAAGTAAGTTCCATAATATCATGGTATTTGAAATGGTTTATCATATGATAAGAGGGAGTTTTCTTGCTATAACAATACTCTTTTTATTAAAAGAGAAGAATTGCATGTGATTGAATAAATGACATGG